>NC_064638.1:766255448-766447948 GCF_023864345.2 Schistocerca serialis cubense
CGTCAGTGGGATTTTGAAGCCTATATGGGAAGGGATCGACAATGAATGAGTATTATCCTAGTAAAATATAATTAAATGCACCTCCCTCTCCCCCCATAATTTGAAATGAGAGCTAATTGGTTTTTCATTGTCGTTTTTGTCACCAGTATGGTTGATATAGTTAACAAACATTCATTTCATACCAGTTAAATCTTCACTGTTGGATATTCTTCTTCTTCTTTTTTTCTTTCTTCCTTTCTTTCTTTCATTTGGGTCATCTAAGGACCATGCACCATTGTCAATGCTTCCTTCTTTGTTGTTCTTTCTTTTTCCTCCAGTATTCTTTCATCTTTTCACTATGTATTCTTTTTCTCTCCTCGAACCATTTTGACCCTGTCTTCTTTTTCTTCTCCTTCCTGCCTTGGAATTCTTCCACTTTTAACACTTTCCTCTTGAAAATCTCTCTTTCTGTTGCATCTTTTTCACTTATGTTGTTTCTTTCCAAATCTTTCCTAACTTCTTGAATCCAGGCTATTGTTGACTTCTTGTCCCAAAGATATTTAAAAATCTGTCTGGTTAACCTGTTGCTGTTCATTCTGTATAAGTGTCCAAAAAATAGCAGTTGCATCTTTCATAGTGTTTCATTTATGTTTTCTATGTTGTGATGAACTTCTTCATTGCTTCTTAATTTCCATACCTCTGTATTTTTTGGTGGCCCAAGTATTTTTTGAATGATATTTCTTTCTAGGACTTCAAGTTTGTGTAATTTGTAGTTCAGTACTAAACGTTCACTTGCATAGAGACATTCTGACTTTACTACTTTGTTGTAGTGCTGCATCTTCAAATTTTTAGACAGATGCCTTTTGTTTTAGACATTCCTAGTTATTTCATAAGCTCTCTCCATTTTCTGTACTGTTTCTTCTGCAGTGAATTTTTCTAAGCCATTTTCTTGGATAATTTCTTCCAAATATTTAAATTTATTTACCCTATTTATCTGACCAGTACCTGTTGCTAGGGATTCTGGAGCAGGTAGATGATGTGACTTACCAAACGAAAGTACCGGCAGGTCGATAGACACACAAACTAACACAAAATTCAAGCTTTCGCAACCAACGGTTGCTTCGTCAGGAAAGAGGGAAGGAGAGGGAAAGACGAAAGGATGTGGGTTTTAAGGGAGAGGGTAAGGAGTCATTCCAATCCCGGGAGCGGAAAGACTTACCTTAGGGGGGAAAAAAGGACAGGTATACACTCTCTCTCTCTCTCGCTCGCGCGCGCGCGCGCGCGCGCCACACACACACACACACACACACACACACACACACACACACACACACACACACGTAGACATTTGTAAAGGCAAAGAGTTTTGGCAGAGACGTCAGTCGAGGAGGAAGTACAGAGGCAAAGATGTTGTTGAAAGACAGGTGAGGTATGAACGGCGGCAACTTGGAATTAGCGGAGGTTGAGGCCTGGCAGATAACGATAAGAGAGGATATACTGAAGGGCAAGTTCCCACCTCCGGAGTTCTGACAGGTTGGTGTTAGTGGGAGGTATCCAGATAACCCGGATGGTGTAACACTGTCCCAAGATGTGCTGGCCGTGCACCAAGGCATGTTTAGCCACAGGGTGATCCTCATTACCAACAAACACTGTCTGCCTGTGTCCATTCATGCGAATGGACAGTTTGTTGCTGGTCATTCCCACATAGAAAGCTTCAGCGTGTAGGCAGGTCAGTTGGTAAATCACGTGGGTGCTTTCACACGTAGCTCTGCCTTTGATGGTGTACACCTTCCGGGTTACAGGACTGGAGTAGTAGGTGGTGGTGGGAGGGTGCATGGGACAGGTTTTACACCGGGGGCGGTTACAAGGGTAGGAGCCAGAGGGTAGGGAAGGTGGTTTGGGGATTTCATAGGGATGAACTAACAGGTTACGAAGGTTAGGTGGACGGCGGAAAGACACTGTTGGTGGAGTGGGGAGGATTTCATGAAGGATGGATCTCATTTCAGGGCAGGATTTGAGGAAATCGTATCCCTGCTGGAGAGCCACATTCAGGGTCTGATCCAGTCCTGGAAAGTATCCTGTCACAAGTGGGGCACTTTTGGGGTTCTTCTGTGGGAGGTTCTGGGTTTGAGGAGATGAGGAAGTGGCTCTGGTTATTTACTTCTGTACCAGGTCAGGAGGGTAGTTGCGGGATGCGAAAGCTGTTTTCAGGTTGTTGGTGTAATGGTTCAGGGATTCCGGACTGGAGCAGATTCGTTTGCAACGAAGACCTAGGCTGTAGGGAAGGGACCGTTTGATGTGGAATGGGTGGCAGCTGTCATAATGGAGGTACTGTTGCTTGTTGGTGGATTTGATGTGGACGGACGTGTGAAGCTCACCATTGGACAGGTGGAGGTCAACGTCAAGGAAAGTGGCATGGGATTTGGAGTAGGACCAGGTGAATCTGATGGAACCAAAGGAGTTGAGGTTGGAGAGGAAATTCTGGAGTTCTTCTTCACTGTGAGTCCAGATCATGAAAATGTCATCAATAAATCTGTACCAAACTTTGGGTTGGCAGGCCTGGGTAACCAAGAAGGCTTCCTCTAAGCGACCCATGAATAGGTTGGCGTACGAAGGGGCTATCCTGGTACCCATGGCTGTTCCCTTTAATTGTTGGTATGTCTGGCCTTCGAAAGTGAAAAAGTTGTGGGTCAGGATGAAGCTGGCTAAGGTAATGAGGAAAGAGGTTTTAGGTAGAGTGGCAGGTGATCGGCGTGAAAGGAAGTGCTCCATCGCAGCTAGGCCCTGGACGTGCGGAATATTTGTGTATAAGAAAGTGGCATCAATGGTTACAAGGATGGTTTCCGGGGGTAACAGACTGGGTAAGAATTCCAGGCGTTTGGTGTCTTTGATGAAGGATGGGAGACTGCATGTAATGGGTTGAAGGTGTTGATCTACGTAGGCAGAGATACGTTCTGTGGGGGCTTGGTAACCAGCTACAATGTGACGGCCGGGATGATTGGGTTTGTGAATTTTAGGAAGAAGGTAGGGGTGCGGGGTGTTGGTGGGGTCAGGAGGTTGATGGAGTCAGGTAAAAGGTTTTGTAGGGGGCCTAAGGTTCTGAGGATTCCTTGAAGCTCCGCCTGGACATCAGGAATGGGACTACCTTGGCAAACTTTGTAAGTAGTGTTGTCTCAAAGCTGACAAAGTCCCTCAGCCACATACTCCCGACAATCAAGTACCACGGTCGTGGAACCCTTGTCCGCCGGAAGAATGACGATGGATCGGTCAGCCTTCAGATCACGGATAGCCTGGGCTTCAGCAATGGTGATGTTGGGAGTAGGATTAAGGTTTTTTAGGAAGGATTGAGAGGCAAGGCTGGAAGTCAGAAATTCCTGGAAAGTTTGGAGAGGGTGATTTTGAGGAAGAGGAGGTGGGTCCCGCTGTGACGGAGGACGGAACTGTTCCAGGCAGGGTTCAATTTGGATAGTGTCTTGGGGAGTTGGATCATTAGGAGTAGGATTAGGATCATTTTTATTCATGGCAAAGTGATATTTCCAGCAGAGAGTACGGGTGTAGGACTACCTAAAACCTCCTTCCTCATTACCTTAGCCAGCTTCATCCTGACCCACAACTTTTTCACTTTCGAAGGCCAGACATACCAACAATTAAAGGGAACAGCCATGGGTACCAGGATAGCCCCCTCGTATGCCAACCTATTCATGGGTCGCTTAGAGGAAGCCTTCTTGGTTACCCAGGCCTGACAACCCAAAGTTTGGTACAGATTTATTGATGACATTTTCATGATCTGGACTCACAGTGAAGAAGAACTCCAGAATTTCCTCTCCAACCTCAACTCCTTTGGTTCCATCAGATTAACCTAGTCCTACTCCAAATCCCATGCCACTTTCCTTGACGTTGACCTCCACCTGTCCAATGGCGAGCTTCACACGTCCGTCCACATCAAATCCACCAACAAGCAACAGTACCTCCATTATGACAGCTGCCACCCATTCCACATCAAACGGTCCCTTCCCTACAGCCTAGGTCTTCGTGGCAAACGAATCTGCTCCAGTCTGGAATCCCTGAACCATTACACCAACAACCTGAAAACAGCTTTCACATCCCGCAACTACCCTCCTGACATGGTACAGAAGTAAATAACCGGAGCCACTTCCTCATTTCCTCAAACCCAGAATCTCCCACAGAAGAACCCCAAAAGTGCCCCACTTGTGACAGGATACTTTCCGGGACTGGACCAGACTTTGAATGTGGCTCTCCAGCAGGGATACGACTTCCTCAAATCCTGCCCTGAAATGAGATCCATCCTTCATGAAATCCTCCCCACTCCACCAAGAGTGTCTTTCCACCGTCCACCTAACCTTCGTAACCTGTTAGTTCATCCCTATGAAATCCCCAAACCACCTTCCCTACCCTCTGGCTCCTACCCTTGTAACCGCCCCCGGTGTAAAACCTGTCCCATGCACTCTCCCACCACCACCTACTCCAGTCCTGTAACCCGGAAGGTGTACAAAGGCAGAGCTACGTGTAAAATCACCCACGTGATTTACCAACTGACCTGCCTACACTGTGAAGCTTTCTATGTGGGAATGACCAGCAACAAACTGTCCATTTGCATGAATGGACACAGGCAGACAGTGTTTGTTAAGTCTTAAGCTGAAACAAGGCCCCTGGATTACATGACACTTCCTCAGAATTATTGAGCTCAATGGGAGGGCCAGCCATGGCAAAACTGTTTCACCTAGTCTGCAAGATATGTGAGTCAGGTGAAATACCAACAGACTTCAGGAAGAATGTAATAATATCTGTTTCCAAGAAGGCAGGTATGAACAGGTGTAAATACTACCAAGCGATCAGTTTAATAAGATATGGTTGCAAAATACAGACATGAATTGTGTACAGAAGAATGGAAAAATATTAGGGAAGGAAAGTTTCTACTCACAATATAGCGGAGATGCTGAGTCGTGATAGGCACAACAAAAAGATTCACACAATTATAGCTTTCAGCCATTAAGGCCTTTATCAGCAATAGACATACTTACAAACACGCACACACACACTCATGCAAACGCAACTTGCACACATGTCTGTGTGTTAAAGTTGTGTTTGCATTTGTGTGTGTGTGTGTGTGTGTGTGTGTGTGTGTGTGTGTGTGTGTGTGTGTCTATTGCTGACAAAGGCCTTAATATTGTTACATTCCATCCCAGATTTTCCATTGTTTGAAGAATGGAAAAACTGATAGAAGTGGCCTCGGGGAGATCAGTTTGAATTCCAGATAAATGTAGCAATGCCCAAGGCAATTCTGATGCTACAGCTTACCTTATAAGATAGTCAGAAGAAAGGAAAACCTACATTCGTAGCATTTTTAGATTTAGAGAAAACTTTTAACAGTGTTGAATAGAATACTCTCTTTGAAATTCTGAATGTAGAAGGGATAAAATACAGGAAATAAAAAATTATCTACAACTCGTACAAAATTAGAGTGCAGTTCTAAAAGTTAAAGGATACGTAAGAGATGCAGTAGTTGAGAAGAGGGTGGAGAGGGTTGTGGCTTCTCCCTGGTGTTATTCAATCTGCACATTGAGCAAACAGTGAAGAAAACCAAGGAGAAATTTGGAAACAGAATTAAAGTTCAGGGAGAAGAAATAAAACTTTGAGATTTGCCAATGGCATTGTAATTTTCTCATAGTTGGCTAAGGACTTGGCAGTTCAGTGAAATGGATAATGTCTTGAAAAGAGATTTTAAGATGAATATGAACAAGAGTAAAACAATGGTAATGGAATGTAATCTGATTTAATCAGAGGCCATAAAGTGAATTACTTTAGGGAATGAGACACTAGAAGTAGTCGCTAGGGTGTGATAGTTGGGCGCACAATAATAGATAATGGTTGAAACAGAAAAGATATAAAATGCACATGGCAATAGCCATAAAACCTTTTTCTGAAAAAGATAAAATTATTAAAAGTGAGTTTAAATTTAAGTGTTAGCAAGTATTTTCTGAAGGTATTTGTGTTGAGTGTAGCCTTGTACGAAGTGAAACACGGGTGATAAAACACTTCAGACAAGAAGAGAGTAGGATAATTTTGAAAGGTGACCTACAGAAGAATTCTGAATATTAGATTGGTAAAGTGAGTAATTAATGAAAGACTACTGAATTGAATTGGAAAGAAGAAATTTCAATAATGTGGGAAAAGATGGATTGTTACTTACCATAAAGAAGACATGTTAAGCTGCAGACAGGCACAATTAAAAGACACCGAAGTAGATCATTCGGCCATAGCCTTCATCAGC
The DNA here is from genome assembly GCF_023864345.2 of Schistocerca serialis cubense. NCBI lineage: Eukaryota > Metazoa > Arthropoda > Insecta > Orthoptera > Acrididae > Schistocerca > Schistocerca serialis. Next base: position 766,261,720 of record NC_064638.1, read on the forward strand.
AAAAGAGAAACACACACTGTTCCTACACTCAATCAAGCAAACCTCTTGCAGACATGACTGCCACCTCCAGCACCTAGGGCCGTAATGCAACTATCACGTGGAATGCAGCAGCAATCTGGGTGCGGCAGGGAAGGGGAAGGGGTAGTATGTATAGGTCAGGAGAGAGACGAACATTGTCTGGTGGGTGTGCAGAGACTAGAATGCCAACAGACGCAGCTTCAGGAAGTTGTTAGGCAGGGAGGTGGGGCAAGAAAGGAGTGAAAAAGGAGAGGAGCAGAGAAAGATGGGAGGGTGCGTTGGCAGAAGGCATCAAACAAAGAGATTGGTAGATGAGAATTGGGAGGATAGGACAGAGGGAGGTGGAAACTGTTGGGTGGAGGTTCTGGGGACACTATGTTACCATAGGTTGAAGTCGGGATAATTATGGGAGTGGAGAATGTACTGTAAGGACAACTCCCATCTGTACGGTTCAGAAAGAAAGGCTGGTGGTGGAGGGGAGGCTCCAGATGACTCCAGCAGTGAAGCAGCCATAGAAATCAAACATGTTAGTTAGTTACGTAGTTATGTTTGTTAGCATGTTGTGCAACGGGGTAGTCTACTTTGCTCTTGGCCACAGTTTTTGCGGTGGCCGTTCATCCTGGTGGACAGCTGGTTGGTAGCCATACCACCATAAAAAGCTGTGCAATGATTGCAGGAAAGTTGGTGAATTACATGGCTGCTTTCACAGGTGACCCGGCCCTTGATGGGGTAGGATAAATCTGTGACAGGAGTGGAATGGGAATTGCTGGGTGGGTGGATTGGGCAGGTCTTGTAACTGAGGGTATCATACAGGGAGATGATCCTTGTGGCAAGGGGTTGAGATTGGAAGTGGCATAGGGATGGACTAGGATGTTGTGGAGGTTCCGTGGGTGATGAAACACCGTCCCTTGTAGCTCCCAAACCCTGCCTAGCTGATGTTATCAACCTGCTACTTCCTCCAAAACTCCCTACAAACTCTCCACCAAATCCAGAGCCAAAACATTCCTGTAACACTGCTGTTAACTTTTCCACAAAAACCTTCACCTCCACAGAAATTTCAGTCCTATCCAAAGCCTTACCTTTAGCCCTACACCCAAATTTAACCATGCTGGATGTGTCAAAAGACCTACTCTCCTTCTCCAGATCCCTGCAATGGATCGCTTCTTTGCCACCAATACCTCCATCCAACTATGATCCCCCCCCCCACCCCCCACCTAACCACACACTGGTCACCTTCCAGGAATTCCTAACTCAAACATAGTCTCACCATCCTTGACCAGGTCCCTTCCTCAGAACAATATCCTTTCAGTAGAAGAAAGAATAGCCCTACACAACCTCAAAACAAATCCTGAACTAATCATCCTACCTGCAGACAAAGGTTCCACCATTCTTGTTATGAACTGAAGTGTCTACCTGGCAGAAGGCCTCTGTCAACTATCTGACTCCTCCACCTATAAACTCTGGCAGAGTGATCCCATCCCACAAGTTCAACACAACCTCCAATCCATACTTAAAGCCTTAGGCCCTTCCCAGAACCTCTGCTCTGAATCCATTTCCCTCCTCACCCATTTGAGACGCCACACAGCCATCTTCAACATGCTCCCCAAAATCCACAAACCCAACCATCCTTGTTGCTCCATTGTGGCTCGTTATTGTGACCCCACTGAAAGAATTTCAGCCCTCATTGTTCAACACCTCCAACCAGTTGCCCGTAATCTAGCCTCCCACCAACTCTCCACCATCCCCACCATTTACCTACTGGATCCCTACTCATTACTGTCGATGCCACCTCCTCATAGCCCAACATCCCTCACGTCCATCGTCTTATCGCCTTTGAACACTACTTTTCCCAATGTCCTTCAGACACCAAGCCAACTAGCTTATTCCTCAAACACCTCACTAACTTTATACCAATTCACAACTACTTCTTTGAAGGGAAGGTATGAAAACAAATGTGGCACAGCCATGGGCACCCACATGGCACTCCACTATGTCAAACTGTTTATGTGCCATCTAGAGGAAATCTTCCTAGCCTCCTCCTTTTTCGCTCATTTTTCCCCCCTCCTCCCTGCCCCACAACCTCATGAAGCTGCACCTGTTGGCATTCTAGTCTCTGCATATGCCGCCACACAAGGTTTGTCTCTCTCCCAACCTGTATACTACTATCCCTTCCCCTTCCCAACCCCTTCCAGATTGCTGCTGCATCCCACATGATAGCTGCATTCTGGCCCTAGATGCTGGAGGTGGCGGTCATGTCTGCATGAGGTTTACCTGATTGAGTGTAGCAATGGTGTGTGTTTCTCTTTTGCTGATAAAGGCTATGGCTGAAAGATCTACTTCAGTGTCTTTTAATTATGCCTCTCTGCGTCTTAACGCGTCTTCTTTATGGTAAGTAGGAGCCTCTCTTTTCCTATATTGTTGATATTCCTTCCTGGAGTTCCCACTGTTTGAAAGTAGAAATTTGTGGCACAAGTTGACTGAAATAAGAGATTGGTTGATACGATGCACCATGAGTCATCAGCGAATCGTCAGTTTGATAATGGAGATATACTTAAAACACATTCTCTGCTCCCATAATTATCCTGGCCTGTGCGCGATGTAAAAATTGTTGAGGCAGGCCAAAACCTGAGCACAGGAAGCAGGTTGAAACATATGTAGGGTGCAGTTCTTATGCAGAAGTGATAAGGATTGCACTGGGTAGACTAGTCTTCAGAGCTTCGTCAAACCAATCTTTGGACTGAAAACAACATCATCTACATCTACATTTATACTCCGCAAGCCACCCAACGGTGTGTGGCGGAGGGCACTTTACGTGCCACTGTCATTACCTCCCTTTCCTGTTCCAGTCGTGTATGGTTCGCGGGAAGAACGACTGTCTGAAAACCTCCGTGCGCGCTCTAATCTCTCTAATTTTACATTCGTGATCTCCTCAGGAGGTATAAGTAGGGGGAAGCAATATATTCGATACCTCATCCAGAAACGCACCCTCTCGAAACCTGGCGAGCAATCTACACCGCGATGCAGAGCACCTCTCTTGCAGAGTCTGTGACTTGAGTTTATTAAACATCTCCATAACGCTATCACGGTTACCAAATAACCCTGTGACGAAACGCGCCGCTCTTTTTGGATCTTCTCTATCTCCTCCGTCAAACCGATCTGGTACGGATCCCACACTGATGAGCAATACTCAAGTATAGGTCGAACGAGTGTTTTGTAAGCCACCTCCTTTGTTGATGGACTACATTTTCTAAGCACTCTCCCACTGAATCTCAACCTGGTACCCGCCTTACCAACAATTAATTTTATATGATCATTCCACTTCAAATCGTTCCGCACACATACTCCCAGATATTTTACAGAAGTAACTGCTACCAGTGTTTGTTCCGCTATCATATAATCATACAATAAAGGATCCTTCTTTCTATGTATTCGCAATACATTACATTTGTCTATGTTAAGGGACAGTTGCCACTCCCTGCAGCAGCAGCAACAATAACATGGACCTAGTTGTATGTGTTTCCATATCCATTCTGATAATTTATTTGTAGATCTTCCATTGAATGAAAAAGATATTGTGTGTATTAGGTTAATTCTTAATGGTTAAGTAGGATCGAATGCAAAGAATTGTTTCAACTGGAGGAATAGGCTGATTCAGTCAACATTTAGGGTGAAAAATTTAAGCATTTTCAGAGGATGGAAACCACAGCAAGATACATAGTATAGTGCGATTAGTTGACACCTTTTCGTGCTCTGAATAAATTTTTGGATGGACTTTCTTGCACTGTGTGATATGTAATAGGTCAATAAGGCAAGTCTAGCATCTATGGGGAGTTGATATGTAGGTACAATAGGAGTTAGGAAGATCTTGCTGGCAACTGCTACTCTCAGGTGAGAATGCTGTGTAATTAAGTTGAATGCTATATTTCAAATTGTACTGGTATTGTTATTCCACATACTTGTTGGAACCACTGTAAACTCTATTAAAATTGGAGAAGAAAACATTTGGTCACAAACAAGGTGGAGTACCTCTGAGGAACAAAAGTGAAGAATTCTGTGGACTGGTTGAATGTTAGCAGTTGGATGGGAAAGGAGAATTTGCACTCAAGAAAGAAAAATTTATGGCACTGCCATTGAGGAGGTATCATGGGTGATGTAGTGAATTATTCTGAACTTTGAACACTTCAATAAACACACAAATGTGTAGTTCATCTTCTATATTTAAGAACACAAATTCAACACAAATGATCTTCATGGACATTAAAACAAGTAACCAATTTTGTAGCTGTTTTGTAACGGGAAAATAAGTTCACAACTAAACACAAGTTCTTGTAATAACACTCTTGGTTGAAGAAACAACAAAAGGAAGGCTTCCACAGTCTGAGTTTGTTCTCTACTAGTTTGGCTATCAAATGTTTAAGACCTTGCTCTCTGTGAGTAGAGCACATTGGAACAGATTAGCACTCAAGTTGTGGTCTGTACGAGTTTACAGTCTCTACAGTCTAGCCAAGTGAGTGTGACAGAATGTCAACAGGCTTGTGAGCAGGTTCCGAGGTCCGTTGGCGGTGAAGGCGATGTGTGGTTGGCAATGTTGGATCCAGCGCAGACATTTTCTCTTGGCTGGCTGTGTCGGAACTGCCGCGATCGTCATGGATGCTGTCCTGAATACCCACACAGCAGAGGTACACTTCTTCCTGATTGGCTGCCCATAACATTGGTGAATGCAGCAAAAGATTTGTGTTATACGCAGCCTCTCTTGCTGATTTACAAACACTCTGTAGTTTGGTCAGGTTTATGAGAAGGCTCTCTGCAAATCGCTCTGCAAGTGACGGAGTCGGAATATCTTATAGTCACAGGTGCTGAGTAGGCAACCAACCTCAAGGCAGTGTGTCGCCGTGTGGAATTGGCACTGATGGCGTTTTGGACTCGCCATTCCTCTTCCCTCTCCCAGAGGCAAGGTGAAGACAGGTGTCAGAGTCCTCAGTGAGGTCACTGGACACCAGTGACCTCGCCGAGGATTCCAGCACCTGTCTTCACTGTGCCTCTGTCACTCTGGGCGGGGGAAGAGGAATGGTGTGTCCCAAAAGCCGTCAAGTGCCGACGCCACACGGCAACACACTGCCTTCGTGAAGGTGAAGGTGAAGGTGAAGGTGGAGTTGGATTGACTTCCTTTAGGGTGTTGGACTGCGACAGTGGACACTTCACATACCATTGCAGAGAAGCATCGAGGTAGGCATGTCCAGAGAGCCCGTCGTCATGCTGGGCATCTGGAACAGAACATTGAGGTGAATGTTCTGGCAATGGAAGAGAGCTACACCGTGGTGGGACCTGATTGATGTGTTTGCGACTGTGGGAGCTGTTGTGGAGTGTAACTTCTGAAATTGCAGGGCCAAGGAGAGGGGCAATGTAGCAGGGAGCCAGCAGGGCTTACCACGGGCAAAGTGCATGGCCCACACTGGGTCCTGCAAGGAGAAGCAGTGCCATCTTGAGTGGGGTGGGCAGCTTTCCTGCTCTTGGGGGCGAAGGATGGAAAGAGAGTGATTGTGTTGTTGACCATGTAAGCGTTCCGCTGGGGAGGTCCCATCCTGTGGAGTGGCCATGTATTGGTAAAACACAAACGAATGCATTGTCCAAGGAGTGTTGATGACACATTTTAGCCATTTGGATCTTAAATGTGTGGACCAACTGCTCAGTGATACCTATGTATGCAGGATGGAGTGGAGCTGTAAGAGTGAGATAGATGCCATTCACAGCACAAAAGGAAGAGAATTCAATGGAGGTGAACTGAGGTCCATTTTCTGTATCAGTGGTTTCAGGGAGATGTTCTAAGGCAAAAATGTGTGTGAGGACTTTGGTCATCTGCATGGCAGAAGTAGAGGTCATCTTAATTACAAACAGAAACTCCGTGCCAGCATCACGGATGATGATGAGCTAGAACGCACCAAGAGAGGGACTCACAAAATTGAAATGGATGTGGGACCAGATGTGGTCGTAGTGGGCGAGAGGAAGTGTCGTCGAGCAGGGGCAGCTTGCTTGTTCTGGCACGTGGAGTGGGCAGCAACCGTGAGAGTTATTGCAGTGTCCGTGCCCCTCCAGTAGACCTGTTGCCGTGCCAGCCTCTTGACGAGGACTACCCCCCATTGACCCTTGTGGATAAAATCGAAGATGCACTTGTGGGGGCATGCAGAACAACCATGTGCGTCTGGCCCCAGAATGCCTGGAAGTTGGTTTGTAGCAGTGTCTTAAAGTTGGAAGGCCAGCCCTGGTGGATGTAGTGGAGAACTTATCAGAGAACGGGACACTGGCTGTGTGTTGTCTGACAAACCCTACATTCAGTGGAAGCTGGGCGACTCCTCTGCCACTGTATCCATTTGGAAACGCACCTCTGGATCTGCCTCGAAGTTTGGGTCTTATTCAATGGGCAGCCTGGAAACTAAGTCTGCATTAGCATGTTGTGCCGTGGAGTGGAACAGGTTCTCATTTGTGTAGCTCGATAGAAAGAGGGCACAGTGTTGTAAGCATCGTGTTGTTTGGGTGGGTACTGGGGCGGAGGACCAAAGCGATGAGATCAGCGGCCTTATGGTCAGTGAGAGGGGTGAACTGTCAACCATAGATGTAGTCTGGATACTTCTTAATTACGAAGATAATTACTAAAGCCGCCTCCTCAATCGGACTGCAGTTCTGCTGTGCTGTGCACCATGTGTGAGACCTCTGCTCCCCATACCATAATCTGATGCATCAGTTGCCAAGATGAGAGGCTTGGCTGGGTTGTATGGGATCGGCAAGTGGGCTGCAGGAGTGCGAAATGCCCTGTCACACTGTGGTGACCAGTTCCATGTAACATTTTTGTGGAGCAGCTGGTGTAAATGTTCGGCGACTGCTGTGGCCATGTGAAGTAAATTGCCTGTAATAATTGAGCTGTCCAAGCACTGACTTCAATTGAGATTTATCTATGGGCACCAGAAATCTTTGAATATCCTCTACATACTGAAGGCTAGGGAGAATTCTAGAAGCACTAAGCACATGACCCAAGTGTTCCACGTTTTGAAAGAAGTGGGTATATTTTTCCGTGTTACTCCGCAACTGAACTTTATCAAAAAGGGAAAAAAGAGCATTATAGTTGGATGCCAGGTCCTCAAGAGATTTGCAGGAGACCAGGGTGTCATCCTGGTAATTAGCTGTATCAGGGACATCGTGGATAAACTGTTCAAGATATATTTGAAAAATGTCAGACGCACTCGCAATGCCTAATGCCAGCCAATTGTATTGAAACAACCCAAAAGGTCTGTTGATTACAAGCACTTCCCGAGAAGCTGCATCAAGTGACAGCTTCTGGTAGGCACCTCCCATAGTACAGTGGGCTGCAGTGCAGTGGCAGACACATTGCCACCACCAAGTCTAGTGAGGATGTCATCCAGTTTGGGGATGGGGTATGAGTCTTATCACTGTTTGGAAATTAACTGTAGCACTAAAATCACCACAGACCCGGAGAGAACCATTTGGCTTTTGCACAATCACTAAGGGTGTAGCCCATCTGATGTTGGAAACTGGCATTAAAATTCCCTCAACGTGAAGCCATTGCAGTTCCTGGCAGAGCCTGTCTCGGAGAGAAAATGGTATGGAATGGGCCTTGCAGAACTTTGGAACTGCTGAGGGCAAAATGGTGATGTGTGCTTCAAAGTTGTTTACCCCGGAGGAAGGTCCTGAGGAAAACGATGGATATTTAGCAAAAAGCTCCTCTGCATAACGGCCACTGTCCACAACATTAACAGTGGGGTTTGGTTTGCAAATATGTAAACCAAAGGCATGAAAGAGGTCCAGGCCCAGGAGGCTGCAAGTGCCAGGGTGGGCTACTATGAATATGTGAGTGTCTTTGATGCATACCTGATCTGGGCAGAAAATGATCCCATTATGGAGATGAGGTCGTTACTCAAACTATGGAGAGGGGTATCAAAATTTTGCAAGGGGGGTGCTCCTAGCTTCCGATATGTAGGCCAGTCGATAATTGTAATGGAGGTACCAGTGTTGATCTGCAGGTCCACTAGTACATCATTAATGAAGATAAAAGGCAATGGGTTCGGTATTATCGTCTGCCCACACATAGTTGGCTGACTCAACCTGCGCCCATCCACCTGCTTCGCCCTTGAAGGCTGATAAACTTCTGCTTTGTGGCCTGACTTCCCACTGATGGTGTGTTTTACCCATCGGTAGTGACGTTGTTGACGCTGGTGGCTGACAAAGCACTGGCTGCAGGAAAGAAGCTGCCTAGACTGATGCCTCCCCAGCAGAACCATATCCAATTTCCAGGAGGGGTTGAGAAGCAGACAGAGCCACCAGCAAAGCGGGAGGCAAATACCGACGACAGATCTGGCAAGATAATGGAGGAGCACAAAGATTGCTCAAAGGCTCAAATGGTAGGCTGACACACTTCCAGCATGGGATCTTTGAGTTTCAGGTGGTCATGACATAACGTCTTGTTTGGGGTATGTACGAGAATCATGTCTCACATGAGTGAAGAGGTGTAAGAGCACTTATATTGTGGGTCAGCACAGTGGAAATGGCATTCCCAAGAGAGCCCTTGGAGACAGGCTGTCCATTCTCTGTTATGACTCAGAAGACAGTTTATGACGACTAAAAAATTTGTCACACACTGCCGCTGTGTGTATCTGGGAATCGAAGTAGCCAAGGAGACTAGAATGCAGTGCAGCATAAGAGAGGGTATGGGGTTCTACCTCAGGGTGAAGTTGCTGTATCAGTTGATAAATTAATGGACCAGCATTGGCTGGGAGGAAAGAATATTGTTGTGTCTCCCCCATGATGTTATGCACCAGAAAATACTGTTCCAACCATACAATGTAGAACGACCAAGGTTCCACCTAAGGATTGAATTCCCTGAAGGTGGTGGCAGCTGCCAAATGTTGTTGATGGAGGCATTAAGTTGTCCTCACTGTCCAGCTACCTCTGGCATCGACTGGGCGAGCACTGCGAGTCGGTCCTCCAGAAATTCGTTGGTGTGTTGCATCTTCTGCAGCAGAGTGATCACTGGGTGGATCACGTCCACAGGTTCCGCAGCAGTTCTCATGGTGAAAGCTGTCTGAGCACAGGCACCACCTGTAACTATTGCACAGAAAGTGCATATAAATCCTCGACACCAACTGAAGGATCCTGAACTTTGAACGCTTCTGCAAGAAAAGCACGCGTATGTAGTTCATCCTCTATATTTAAGAACACACGCTGCAGTCTGGAACCGCAAGACCGCTACGGTCGCAGGTTCGAATCCTGCCTCGGGCATGGATGTTTGTGATGTCCTTAGGTTAGTTAGGTTTAACTAGTTCTAAGTTCTAGGGGACTAATGACCTCAGCAGTTGAGTCCCATAGTGCTCAGAGCCATTATGATTTAAGAACACAATAAATTCAATACAAATGGTCTTCGTTGACTGGCAAAACAAGTAAACAACTTCGTAGCTATTTCATGACAGGGAAACAAGATCACAACTAAATGCAAGTTCTTGTAACACCAGTCTTGGTTGAAGAAACAACAAAAGGAAGGCTTTCACAGTCAGAGGCCGTTCTCTACTACTTTGACTATCAAATGTTTAAGTCATTGCTCTCCTTGAGTGGAGCACATTGGAACAGATTAACAATTAAGTTATGGTCTGTATGAGTTCACAGTTTCTACAGTCTTGCCACGTGCATTTCGAAGTCCCTTGGTGGCTTGCTATTGGCGGCGCTGGATCCGGAATGGACTTCTTCTCTCTGCTGGCTGCATCGTAACTACCATGATCGTTACATAAGTGGTCCTAAATACCTGCATGGCGGGGTACATTTCTTCCTGATTGGTTGCCTGTGACATAGGAGGATGCAGGAAAATGTTCGTGTTACGCACAACCTCTCTTGCTGATTTACACGCCCTCTGTACTGTGGTCCAATGTAGGTGCAGATCACACTTTAAGTGACGAAATCAGAGCATCGTATAGTCAGAGGGGCTGAGTTGGCAACCAACCTGACGGCAATGTGTCGCCGTGTGGTATTTGCGCCTGACGGCTTTTGCAACACACCATGTAGAATTCTGGGAATATTGCAATAGAATTGATTTTAGTTTGAGACAAAGCAAACTTTCTCGACTGGAACTGGTATTGATAGAAGAAATGTAGCATGTCGTGTATGATGACATCGAGCATGCAATAAAAACAAGAATGATCTAAAATTATAATTTGAGGAAATGTTACGAACAAATATTTAATCTGAAGTCGTTTGCCACTGAATTGAAAATACATTTTAGTAGTGTTTTTTTTTTTATTTTTTTTATTTCAGAATGGTCTTTAATTCTGTTGACAGACAAACTATAGATAAAATGGTATGTAATTTGGTGTAAAAGCTAAATTAGCAAATCTGTTTCATGAAACACCTACGGACACAGTCTCTAAAGTGCAATTTGTTTGAGAAAAATCTCATCCCTTTGAAATAAACAAAGGTGTATGGCAAGGTGATGGTCTATCTCAAATTATTTTTAATTGTGTTTTAGAAAAAATAGCAAGAATATGGAATGAAAAACAGAATGAATATAAGAGTTCACCAATAAGGTTGGGAGGAGGAAACAAAAAGATTGGATTAAATTGTCTCACATTTGCAGATGACTTTGCCATACTTTCTGAAAATGTGACATCTGCTGTAACACCAATTACTCTTTTAGGAGAAATAGCCAGTAGGACTGGTTAAGAATTCCTGCAGAAAAAATAATTAACTTTTTTTTGCAAACATTAAACAGGTATTGGCCAAATTGCAAAGTTTGAAAAAAGTAAATATATTGGGGAGATTATGTAAGGAATTTGTTAGGAAGAAGCTGCTACAGAGGACAGGATACATGAAATGGGAAGGTAATATGGTATAACTAAAGATATTTACAACAAAAAATGCCTGTCTGAAAATGTAAAAATAAGGCATTAAGAAACAAAACTGAAACCAGAATGTCAACACACAAGTGAATGTCTAGCATTAAACTATAATTTGGATAAGTTGGAGATACTATTAAGATGGATCACTAGGAACACATTAGGCCTACGGTAAACTATGGAAGGTTGGAAATTATATAGTAATAAGGAATTTTGTCAAAACTTTAAAAATGTATCAGATGAGATAAAGAAGACTGGTATTTTTTTGTACTTTTCTGTCAAATGCAAGACAGTAGATTAACCAAAAAGATCTCCAAATATTTGTGGGATGAGAAGTTAACAAGAAGTTGGATGCATGAAGTAAAAAAAAGGATTTAGGGGGAAAAAAACTGGTCTGAAGTGATCAAAAGACAGAAAAAAACATTGTGAATAGATGAAAGAGTACTGGAAGAAAAGAAGAGGAAAACGAGTAAGTAACTGAAATTTGCTCATGGTCCTTAGTCCGGCAAAAAAAGGGGGAGGGGGGGGGGGTGGAGTTGGGGGGAAAATGTAGAGGAGAAGGTAGAAATTAATAATCATTATTTTTTCATAATAATAGTAATGTTACATATAGATGTTATTGTTATTGCTATGTTATTAGAAAGGAAAATCAAGTAGTAGTACCTTAGTAAGAATCAGCAGGAGGGGGGTTCCTGTTAAAAAATGAGTACATGAAGTGACATGGATCTTAAAAAATGAAGTTTATAGCTTAGATAGTTGACATAAAAGTAAGTACAGGACTTTAAAAGTGAGGAATAGGAATTAGGACCTATGACAAGGTGTTAATGGAGGCAAGTTTTGTCTTTCAAATAATACAATGTTGTGGTGAACACTAAACATACAAGGGTGGTTTGAAAAGTTCTCGGAATCACCATGAGAGGTCAGTGCCAGCGCAACGAGTTGTTCATGTGATATTCATTGGACTGTTGCCTGTAAACATGTGCCACGTTCTGCTCTTGGAAGAGATCTGTCGCGGTGACGTGGCTCTGTTGTTCCCACATAATGATTTGCGAAGATGGAAAAAATTGAGATTCGAGCCATGATTAAGTACTTCATAAAGAAAGGTATGAAAACAAAGGACATTCATGCCGATTTCAAGAATACACTGGGGGACTCTGCTCCTTCATATTCATCTGTTTCCAACTGGACAAATGAATTTAAATTTGGTCGGGAGAGCTTAGATGATGATCCGTGCAGTGGTTGGCTAATATGTTCCACTACTCCAGAAATCACTGCAAAAGTACACAAAATGGTCATGGAGGATCGCTGATTGAAAGTGCGTGAAATTGCACTTGCTTGCCAGATGTCATCTGAAAGGGTTTAACACATTTTAATTTGAAGAATTAGAAATGAAGAAATTATCTGCAAGATGGGTACTGCCACTCTTGAAGCTGGACCAGATACACATGAGAATGGACATATCGGGACAATGTTGGAATTAAAAAAGATTTTTTGCGCCGGTTTGTGACCACAGGTGAAACTTGGGTGCACTACTATACCTCAGAGACAAAACAACAGCCAAAGCAGTGGAAACATGCTGATTGTGTATCACCGAAGAAAGCAAAGACAATTCCTTCAGCGGGAAAAGTTGTGGCATCAGTGTTTTGAGATGCGAAGGGGATTCTGTTCCCCAATAGGCAAACAATTAGTGGAGATTACTATGCCAACCTCCAGGACAAATTGCAACAAAAAATATGCAAAAAAAGGACAGTTTTAGCAAGGAAGAAAGTCATAATCCATCAAAACAATGTGAGCCCGCACACATGTGCTGTCACGATGGCAAAATGGCATGAACTAAGGTATGAATTTTGCCACACTCGCCTTATTCACCTGATATAGCTCCATCAGACTTCCATCTCTTCCCAAAACTGAAAATTTTTCTTGGTGGACAAAGATTTACTTCAAACGAAGAATTGATAATCGGAGTTGACAACTATTTTGCAGGCATGGAGGAAACTCGTTTTTGAGATGGGATCAAGGCATTGGAACATCATGGAACCAAGTGCATTAATCTACAAGGAGACTACATTGAAAAATAAAAATAAAGTTCCAGTGATGTAAGTACTTTTTTTCCCTTCTGTTCTGAGAACATTTCAAATCATCCTTGTACACTGAAAGAAAAAAATACCATCATTTTTTTAAGTTGGCAAGTTAAAATAATGAAAAGAAAACATTTGTCCAAGTTCTGCATATCCAGAATGTGCAAAATTTATGAAATATCATAACTACTGTTCTTTGGTGAACATTGAGTTTGATTTTACTTGAAGGCCTGGAGTTGACAGCAAAGTCTGTCAGAATCAGTTGTTGTAAATAAAGGAATACTTATGTGATCTTGGCATTAGGAAGTTTTTACTAAGTAAAACAGATTGCTCCTTCTGATTTCTCAACATGAGAAAATTTTACTTTATATACTTAAGCACAATTTCCACTTGCTATTTCATGGTAACTTTTGAAAATTAGTATTATTAATGCCAGCACAACACAGAAATACAATTTAGTGTAATGTAAGTACCAAACAAGACAGTTGCAATGTTTGTCAGATAATCAGATTTGTACTGTTGCTGTTGAAGCGAGATAACATCTTTCATAGAGTCTACTAGTGGTTGTGTTTGTGCTTGTTGTTTTTGCCACTGTACTTTTTAGATGATTTATTTACATTCACCTTTATCTGGAACACTTAGATAAGAAAATGACTACTGTATATTGAGTAGGAAACTTTGCTTCAGAAATGATGTAGTTGGGAGAAAATTATCTTCACTTATCCTCCTTGTCTTCCCATATTGTGCATCCTTTCTCTTAACCATTTTGTTTTCAGTTGTTGGATGAGCTTATATATGAAGTTGGAACTGAGCTTATCAGGGACATTGTTTACACGCTTGCTAAGGAAATCATATATGAAGAAATTTTCTATTCTATCCTGGATGATGAAATAGAACTGCTTGTTGAAACAACAATGGATAATGCAAGGTATGTTGTCTGTCTTATAAAGAGAACACGCACGCACACACACACACACACACACACACACACACACACACACACACACACACACACACCTGATTCACACACCACACTCATTGCTTGTCTAGAGCTTATAGTTCAGCAGCCACACACGACAGAAGTATTTGAAACCTATAACAACAATTTTCAGAAAATTAGAGGAAACATGAATTGCGGCAATCTTGATAATAATTTCGTAAGTTCAATTCACATTTAGGTGCACAAGTGCTCACCATTGTTTCCTGTCTTTGTATGGTTTTCGGTCGTGATGTATTTCCAAACCCAGAGTACCTTTTTCGACCTGTGATTTCACTGTGTATAGCCACACTTTCCTTTACATTCCCATTGGCTGTTTTGCTGTTATTCCTGCACTGAAGTATTTTCTTGCTGTTTTACATTTTTTCCCATTTCCATCAAATGACGACACCACTGCAGTCTGTTAACACCAGTGATTGACGTTTTGATGCCAGCTTCATTCTCATTTATTTAATTTTTAGTCAAAGTCTTATTATTTATGGTTCTAATGAATGCCATTTCTGTAGCTTAGAGTTTGCCTTCGTCCTTATCCATGGTGGTATGTGATACAAGTCCATTGATCAGAATTGTTACAAGGGCATTATGGAACTTAAAAAAAAATTGGCTTCTCTTAAACTGCTCGCCAAAAGTTCCACGCTGCTGTCTGAATTTCTCAGAACCCGATGAAGGTATCACAGACATTCCTTAGCTCGTGAAATGTCTGAAATTAAGTGGTTCTACAGATCTCTCCCACACAATGCCCTCCCAGTAGCTTGTATTATAGGAGTACGCCGTGACTCTCATTTGCCAGGCCCACGTGTTCCCAAGATTGTTTTGACTGTGTTGAAGAAGTTGCAGAACTTGGTCTAGGAAGCCCTTACACATTCTTTGTTAAGTCCCAATCTCTCACCATGTGATTTCCATATTTTTAGCACCCTGAAAAAAGAGATTCATATCCATTGATTTGATTTGGTTGAAGCAAATATCCTGAAAAGAATAGATTGCTTCTCACCGTAAAGCTGACACAGTGACTTGTGGACAGGCATGAAAAAAGACTGTTTCATATAAGCTTTCAGCCAAACCCAAAGCACACAACAGATGGCAACAAGACGGCACAGATTGTTGGTGCTGCATCTATTGTCCCACATTACTCATGCCAGTATTGTTAATCTTAGACCTTCACATTGGTCACTCTTCCTGCGTCATTTCTCATGTATTTTCGTTTGTTGTTTCCTGTATCTCCCTGGCCACATGACCTTGTACCTCATCCTACTAACCCTACCCCACCCATCTCTCCTTCTCCTCTCTTATTCCAATTTGCACATACTAACTTCACCTAATCTAATCTAATCCATTGTCACCTTTCTTCTCACTTATCCACCCACAGACCTGCACGCTATAATCTTTTTATTTATTTTTTCTTTGATCTCGTTATATTTTCACATCAATTTCAGTTGGCTTTTGCCTTTCACTGTCAGCCTACTCCCTTAGGTTTCATCTTGTTTTCCCATACTTCATCCCTTTCAGCCAAAACCTTCTTCAAGAAAGAACAATGCACAACCATCCAGACAAGTAGGCACACATCACCCACACACACGGCCACCAGCTCTGGACACTCCAACCAGAATACATTCTATCCTTTCTCTTAATACTGTCAAGAAAATATCTGCCTGATAAAAAGTTACTCGAAGGGCTATGATAATTTCTTTTTCTCATTTTTATAGGAAACAACGCTTGCAGGAAATCTCGCATAACATTGCTAACAGAAAATTGCTGTACTATTTAAATAAATGGAGATGTAGAGCACACAAGATGAGTAAGAGGAGAGAGTTCTTGAGATCTTTTTCATTCCAGCCATCCAATTTGAATCTTCAAGAGCAGGCAGATCTGTTAGAAGTATATGGAATTTCAAAAGAATATGATTTGCAATCGCAGAGGTTGTTTTCTCAGCAAGCTTCTGTTTTCAAACCATTCTGTAAGTCCTCTTTGTCTGCCAATTGTTAAGTACGTATGTAATATTCAGGTAAAGGTTCTGAAGTATTTTGCGAGGAGATAAATTAAAGATATAGTCTTTGTTTGCTCATAGCAACTAAATTCATGATCAGAAAATGAGTGGATATGACATTTTTTCCCCCGTTTGTTTCTTACAGAATAATTGTTATACATTATATGAAACTTCTGTCTTATTTGTGGCATTGTGATTACATCTCTTCATAGTTGTAATATTTCCTTTACCTTGTTATTCAGTTTCAGAAGTTATAGAATTACATAATTTCTTAATTCTTTTCTTTCAGTGCAAATCCCTCCACTTCCAAATATTGGTGTTTTGGAAGTTGATAAAATAGTTGAAGATGATCTTACTAAACGTCTAAGAGAAATGGAACAAGACTTTTCAGATGTGTTTTGGAAAATGATGGTCTCCATTCCTGATACTGAAGAATCTCCTCATTATTCAGACTTACTTGTAAATTGGACAGATCAGCTGTTCCACAAAAATTTGTTATCTGATGATGACGTTCATCTGTTAGAAGTGAGTACAACTTTTCAAACTCCTTACTTAATGGTATGCCGAGGCTTTTATTTGACCAGACTATTCCAGCTACTACATCAACTTTTCTTGAATCTCATAACATCATTGGATATTAAAATATCATAACTTAAATTGGGAAAAACATACTAATAGCGAAGGAGAGAAACTATTGTAATTTTTGAATGTAGCTTTAGATTTCAACTGATAGTAATAAACATACATTAAGCCTGACCATCATATCAGAGGCACTTCTTCAGGTTGCAAAGAAAGGAGAAAAAGAGAAATGCAGGAAATAGTAACAGACTTTTGTATAAGGACCCTTGTAATTTCTCGTCAATCATATGTATCTTTTGTCCTTCCTTTGTATGTTTAGCATCTGAAGGGAGTAATTCTCTAATGAAAGAACCTTTTTTGTTATTTATGTTGAAGATTCTTCAGTACCTCTGATATACCAACTTCATGAATCTGTTAACATGAAATAATCTGTAAACCTTTTGTGAACTCTGGACTCTGTTGAGTGTGATAAAGTGTTCATGGAATAGACGTTATTCAAGCCGAAACAGAATTGAAGCATGATTTTATTGAAAAGGTGTAACCAATAATAACATTTGGTGTGGCAGGGGTCTGTGAAACTGTTTTGGTGGATACTGGAAGTGCTGTGTCTTGGGTGGCAGAGAGCTTTTGTGATCGTATTAAGAGCAGGGAAACAATGGAATTTCCAGTGACAGGGGTGAGAATTAAAAATGCTACAGGAACTTTCAGTAAACTAGTGAGAAAGGAGTTAGTTCTAGATGTAAACATAGGAGGTGAAGTATTTAGTCACTCATTTTTGGTGGTCACAAATTTAAGTATGAATCTGGTGTTGGGGATTGATTTCCTGAGTAAATATGAGGCGTATGTAGATTGTAAGGACCTGGTGGTGGAACTGAATACTGTTGAGGGAAGGAAAAGGGTTAAATTAAAAAATGCACTCAATGTTGAAAAATTGGTGGCTAGTTTGCATGTAACACAGTCCTTAATAGATGAGATGGAGATCGAGAAAGAGATAAGGAGTAAAGTAAATGGTACAGAAGGTATTTCTGAGGATGAGATGGCAGAATTATATCAGTTATTGAGTAAAAACAAAGGTGTGTTTTCTGAAAAACCAGTGAAGGTGACCGATTTTGAGTATCCACTCAAAGCGAATCCACATTAACCCTTTGAGGTCAGGCAATACCCTATAGTTCTGGCACAGGGGGAGGCAGTTAGAGGATAATTTATCATGTATATGATAGCTAAGGTTTTCTTTCTCTCTCCCCCCCCCCCCCTCCCCACCCCCCAAGGGACACCTTGCTATTTACTATTTACATATGTGTTTAGTTTTAAGAATTTTCTGGATGGCCTAGTGGTTTTCATGTTTACCTTGGTAAAAGTATGAAGTTGTGGAACAGCTGGTTAACACAGCTAATTCTCTCATAATGACTAGTGATACAGGCTACAACAGTTGTAGTCAGTGTACAGTAATTCATATGTGTGTGATGGGATGGGAATGTCAGAGAGGGACATTTAGTAGCATTTTTCTTATTGTTTATAATGATACGAATATTGATTCAATTTTTCATGAGTGATGGTTGTGATTTGGTCACACACCAATTCTTTTTGGTGTGTGGGGGTGGAGATAGTTCAGCATGAGATTGACTGATGAGAATATGGAATTGAATGGTACACATATAATATGTTCTTGTATTCATTGAAGAAATGTTTAGATTTGGGGAGGCTATATAATTTGTTTTTATTTTGTATGTTCAGGATTACTTAGTTTCAGGGGAATATTGGCTGATTTGTGGATTATGTTGTACCATGGGGTATTTTATACATTGATAGTGACCGGACCAAATATCTCACGAAAAAAACTACAAAGAATGAAACTTGTCTAGCTTGAAGGGGGAAACCAGATGACACTGCCATAGGTCAAACGGATATCAACTGCATTTTTAAAAATAGGGACCCCCATTTTTTATTACATATTCGTGTAGTACCTAAAGAAATATGAATGTTTTAGTTGGACCACTTTTTTTGTTTTGTGATAGATGGCGCTGTAAGAGTCACAAACATACAAGTACGTGGTATCACGCAACATTCCGCCAGTGCGGACAGTATTTGCTTTGTGACACAGTACCCATGTTAAAATGGACCATTTACCAATTGCGGAAAAGGTCGATATCATGTTGATGTATGGCTATTGTGATCAAAATGCCCAACGGGCATTGCTATGTATGCTGCTCGGTATCCTAGACGACATCATCCAAGTGTCAAGACTGTTCGCTGGATAGTTAGGTTATTTAAGGAAACAGGAAGTGTTCAGCCACATGTGAAACGTCAACCATAACCTGCAACAAATGATGATGCCCAAGTAGGTGTTTTAGCTGCTGTCGGGGCTAATCCACACATCAGTAGCAGACAAATTGCGCGAGAATCGGGAATCTCAAAAACGTTGATGTTGAGAATGCTACATCAATATCGATTGCACCCGTACTATATTTGTATTCACCAGGAATTGCATGACGACGACTTTGAACGTCGTGTACAGTTCTGCCACTGGGCACAAGAGAAATTACGGGACAATCACAGATTTTTTGCACGCGTTCTATTTAGCGACGAAGCGTCATTCACCAACAGCGGTAACGTAAACCAGCATAATATGCACTATTGGGCAAAGGAAAATACACAATGGCTGCGACAAGTGGAACATCAGCGACCTTGGCAGGTTAATGTATGGTGCGGCATTATAGGAGTAAGGATAATTGGCCCCCATTTTATCGATGGCAATCTAAATGGTGCAATGTATGCTGATTTCCTACGTAATGTTCTACCAATGTTACTACAAGATGTTTCACTGCATGACAGAATGGCGATGTACTTCTAACATGATGTATGTCCGGCACATAGCTCACGTGTGGTTGAAGTGGTATTGAATAGCATATTTCATGACAGGTGTATTGGTCGTCGAAGCACCATACCATGGCCCACACGTTCACCGTATCTGACGTCCCCGGATTTATTTCTGTGGGGAAAGTTGAAGGATATTTGCTAATGTGATCTGCCGACAACGCCTGACAACATGCGTCAGCGCATTGTCAATGCATGTGCGAACATTACGGTAGGCGAACTACTCGGTGTTGAGAGGAATGGCGTTATATGTATTGCCAAATGCATTGAGGTTGACAGACATCATTTTGAGCATTTATTGTATTAATGTGGTATTTACAGGTAATCACGCTGTAACAGCATGCATTCTCAGAAATGATAAGTTCACAAAGGTGCATGTATCACATTGGAACAACCGAAATAAAATGTTCAAACATACCTACGTTCAGTGTGTTAATTTAAAAAACCTACCTGTTACCAACTGTGTGTCTAAAATTGTGAGCCGTAGGTTTGTGACTATTACAGTACCATCTATCAGAAATCGAAAAAAGTGGTCCAACTAAAACATTCATATTTCAATACGTACTACACGAATATGTAATAAAAACTGGGGGTTCCTATTTTAAAAAACGCAGTTGATATCCGTTTGACCTATGGCAGCACCATCTAGCTGGCCAGCCATAGCGCCTTCAGGTTTCCCCCTTCAAGCCAGACAAGTTCTTTGTAGTTTTTTCATTTGACGCTTATTTCGTGAGATATTTGGCCCGGTCATGATCAATGAACCACCCTGTATATTTGATTTTATTCAGTTTGCAATGCTGTAATTTTCATTGGTCATTGAGCAGCAGTTAGATTATTGTTTGGGTTAAAACTAGAGACAGGGTTGTTACTTGAACCTACCATGGAACCCATCATATTATAAATTTTTGAGTACTATTCTGGTCACATATTTTCTTAGTTTCACTTTGGTTAAAGAAATCTTGCCTCAATGTTATACAGGGGGGGGGGGGGGGGGGGCGGCACATTCATATTATTGAGTAAAAAGACATTGTTTCACAAAGCGCCTAGCATCCAGCGCACGTTGGTCGATCGATTACTCATATGACTTTGAACGCATCCCTGTTGGTTTTTGAAAATATTTGATCAAATTCTATATTGATTTCTGAATGAATTGTAAGTTGAGTTTTGAATGCATGCATAGTGTATGTGATGTCTCTGCCAGGAGAATCCCTGTCACATCTAGAAATAAACTTTCCTGCAAACAAAAGGAGACGGGTCTACGTGCAATATACGCTGTCGACTTTTTTGACATTGCAATGCAATTTCGTTCACACGTAAGGGTGAATGACAATTGCTGTTTATGTGGTTGACTGGGTTTGCAAATGATCAGTGTTGTTATAATTACTACTGAATTCCATAGATTCAGACTACCAGAGTGGAAATAAACGACTAACAGGAATAACAGGCAACCAAATTTACGTATTGTTTTCTCAGTGATCCAAGAAAATGAAATTTCAACAGAAAATTTTTGGCCAGACCGCTACACTACTTAGGGCCAGTTATACAGTCTCTGGCTAGCAGCCGCTAAAGTTCCATTCTGTAAGTAGCGCGGAAAACGCGTTGTACGAACACATAATAACGCCTAACCGGAGAATAAATGCGGGATAACCGAACCAATGATTGTGGCAGGGTTTGTGAAGTTAACCAGAGAATAAATTTTTACACTGGCATGAATAGTTACAGAATTAGTGGTGACAAGATTGTTTGTTAGAACAAGGAAGGAGAAGAAATGGGGGCTCCCACAAATTACGGAAGAACATGACAATTCCAAATTCATATAAAAGTTTCATACTACTACTTTTCGATCTCATGCTTCAGAAGCTAGAGAGTATGAATGAAATGTCAAGCTATTTCCTAACATTTGATATTGGTACTTCGTGAATTATGTTCTGCCGTGTTATAAAAATGACAATTTGTGCCAAAACAGTCTCTTTTATTTGGTGTGTGTAACAATTGCTGGGATGTTAGGCAGGCCTATTTCGTTTTATCTATACACGTAATCAGATCGAGAAACCACACCAGTCTTGGGTACTATTTGTATTAACAGCTTTTATAGTATTAGACAATGACATTTCGTTTTTTCATGTAGCAAAACATTGACGAACTTTGATGAGGTAATAGATTCTTTCCTGGAAAAGGAAAGCATGCCATGTAAAGTTGTAGCAAGATTAGAGAGAAAAAATGCTAGGACTTGAGGATTGAAAAAATGTGTACTGTCTTGCTTGTTTCCTGTCTTTACTGGTTTTATGTATCCTATATTTAATTTTTTGTCACACAAAACAGCAAGTTATTAGCTAATAGGCAATAAAGAGTGCAAATTTTCTTAAGAAATCTTGTTCTTCCGCTTACAAATAGTCCCATCCAGTATTAATTGTGAGTTTATTGTTTTAGGAGGGCAGGAGGATCTGCAACGAATTGACGCATGGTGCAGGGAATGGCAATTGAATCTCAATGTAGACAAGTGAATGTGTTCCGAATACATGTAAAGAAAGATCCTTTATTATTTAGCTACAATATAGCAGGTCTGCAACTGGAAGCAGTTAATTCCATAAATTATCTGGGAGTAGGCATTAGGAGTGATTTAAAATGGAATGACCATATAGAATTAATCGTCAGTAAAGCAGATGCCAGACTGAGATTCATTGGAAGAATCCTAAGGAAATGCAATCCAGAAACAAAGGAAGTAGGTTACAGTATACTTGTTTGCCCACTGCTTGAATACTGCTCAACAATGTGGGATCCATACCAGATAGGGTTGATAGAAGAGATAGAGAAGATCCAACGGAGACCAGCGCGCTTCGTTACAGGATCATTTAGTAATCGTGAAAGCGTTACGGGGATGATAGGTAAACTCCAGTGGAAGACTCTGCAAGAGAGACACTCTGTAGCTCAGTACAGGCTTTTGTTGAAGTTTCGAGAACATACCATCACCGAGGAGTCAAGTAATATATTGCTCCCTCATACGTATATCTTGCAAAGAGACCATGAGGATAAAATCAGAGAGATTAGAGCCCACACAGAGGCATACCAACAATTTTTCTTTCCACGAACAATACGAGACTGGAATAGAAGGGAGAACCGGTAGAGGTACTCAAAGTACCCTCCGCCACTCACCGTCAGGTGGCTTGCGGAGTATGGATGTAGATGTAGATGTCAAACTGGCCGACTGGGGCAGGAGAGGCACCACAGGACATTTTAATTTCCACTGGCCTGAATATAGTTTGATGGCACCCATTACAAAATATTACACGTTTGAATTCCACAGAGCGAAATACAGAGACGTGCGATGGAAGAATGCTGTGTGAAGAGGTGTGGCACTGCACTTTGGCACACGTAAGACCAAATAACATGTATTATGTTCCCTCAAACATATATGTTTCATGTATCAGACTCTTCAGAAAGATGTGCGCTACAAAATGAAGATTTTTTGAAAAGTCAGTTTTTATATTTTTGGAGTCCTGCCTCAAACGCTTGAGGGAGGGGGAGCCCCACTATCTAATATTGTCCCAGTTCGGAAATATCATAGATCCGGACCTGATACACAGAGCAGTCTGAGTTGTAGAGGGGAGGTGGTAGTCTTCACGTGATCCGTGTTTACGTTTATTGATTTTGTTGTTTTCTCTTCGTTTATTGCTCTCACGTCAAATCAAAACAAAATGGATTTCTGTGACCGGCAGCTATCAAGTGAATTAAAATTCATCCACATAATTATGGAAGGCTAAAATTGTTATTAGTTTCAGATTTTGTTTCCACCTTTCTGACAGTCAAGCGTTAATCGCCTTGCAGAGCAATGAAGGGTGTTTTTAAAAAAAAAAAAAAAAAAACAAATTTGACTAATCTTTTCTGCTGAGACGGTCAATTTATTTGAAACAAAGTGTTTAATTGCACACTATTGGCTAGTTTCAGCTGTTCGCCGCATTTCAAGTTCGTGGTTTCATCTTCTAGCAAGTATGGCATTATGCCGTAATAAAGAACCAAACACGAGATAATACGGTACCGGTACTCCAAGAAAATTTATATCTGAATATGGACATATGAATGTGCACTTTAAGCCGAATTATCTTTTAAGATGGTTGACAAAGTTCCCATACTCTTGGAGTATCCGCTAATGTCTTGTTTTTTTTTATGACATCTGTCATCTGGCGCAACTTCTGAAACGAATCTATTTCTAACAGGTCACGGGAAAATTTTCCGAATGGTTGTTTGAAGAGCGTTATGTCCACTAAAGTAAATTTCCTTTTACACAAGATGAGCTCTGTGCGTGAGTGTCCGATGAATTTCTTAAATCGCAGAGCGTTTGACTCTCACTCAAAAATCAAATCTTTGAAGACGACCATTTAGAATATTTTCGAACCCAGATGAGGCCAGAAGATCAGACATTTATGTTGTTGTTAAAAATTTTACTGGCACATATGTGTGATGTATCTTAAAGTGTAACACGCGTGAAAAAGATCAACATTATGTGTGAAAGCTTAACTTCTCTTGCAGCTTATTAATCCAACATTATACGTGAAAGCTCTTCTTTTCTTTTAGCATTACTATGTATATTAATTTAAACCATTGCTTTTCCTATTTGTGTGTTCGCGCTGCTTAACAGTGATGTCACTATTGACTGACGACATCACATGTCCTATGCTCCGAATAACCGCTGTCATCGGCTGGTGAGATGGCTTGACATGAGCTACGACTGGCTTACAAAAGTGCATCACAATCTCGATTTCAATTCTTTGCAAAGTAACATGCGGTGTTTGGTGGAATTTATATTTATACTTTCGTAATATGGTGCATGGTGCTGCACATCAGACATTTTTCCAAAACTCTTTTTTTCCCACTGAGTTTCGTTTTCTAAAGCGCCGGGAAATTCTACGCCAGTGTATAAAACCACAAACATTGAAAGGATTAATAAGTTTTACTGTTCCGAAGAAACGTATACTGTTACTTAACCCAGAAAAAGTGTATTTTCATCCGGGAGAAAGTGTATTTTTAACCAGGAAAAATCTGGGAATTTTTTTTCCTCATCCGCGTGTACACCCTGTAAGAGTTTAAAAGTTATTGTCATCTTAAAAATTGTAAATTTTTGGAAAATTCAAAAGCTAATATCTCGGTAATGCTGTGGCCGATTAATATCAACAAAGAGTTTACAGATGCGGCTAGTAGAGGTGCATCGAGCAATCATAGCCGATTTAGCTGAATATGTGCCACGTTTGAATGAGACGTTGGAATATGGGACTCGACTGAGAGAAACTATGTTTCTGGAAATAAATAAATTTATAGATATGAAACTAGCAGCAGCATTCTAAAGTTTAAAGAGGTAGATGAGTAATTAAGTATGATTTTTATTTGTTTATTTATGTGTAGTAACAAAAATCTGGGAAAAGCAGTATCATGCTGCAAGAACATTATTTGTGAAAAAACGGTGGCAGGAAATTGGACCTTAAATTGTTATTGCCCAGAATTTTTCTACATTTTTTCAATGTATCATATGTGTTTCTGTGTTTAGTTTTAGAATATTCGTAATACTTTTTGTTGAACATTGTTTTGATTTAGGCAGTCGTTCCGTGCATAGGTTTGATGACATTGGAGCTTGAATGACACTAAGAGCCAGACGTGCCACCCATCTGGGGGTAGTATTGGATATTTAATTCATTTTATAGTTTATCACAGTTGTAGAAATAGTAGTCTTGTCACTTTAGTGGAATGACCTTTCAAAATTGACTCTAGTTATGACTAGAGAGTGGCAGCTGGATGTAACTGAACTAGTATGATTCATCTAAATCTGGGCATGGAATTTCCTGTTTGGGTCATGACACATTTCTTAGTCATAAAATTCCCTTAGGCTGCGTTCACACTGCTGGCCGTGCTGAGCCGAGCCTGGCTGGGCCTCCGCCCGCTTTGATATCAAACAAATGGTTTTGAATTGCGGTGTTCACACTGGCGGCCGGGCCACGCTGACACTGCGTGAGCCTCCCGGAGCCGAGCCGGCGACATCCCGAGTGTTTAATATTGCCGGCGTGAGCCGACCGCAGGCATGAGCCTGTGGAGCAGCACTACAGCTTCTGCAGTACACGCATCACACGTCACCCTGCTGCTTTCATCACAAGTGTGACTGCACATGTCTTTTATTTTAAGATGTTACCTCACATTTCATAATCAGTGAGGAAAAATGACGTTTATTATAATGATACATGCAAAATTACTTTTATTTCATTTATTTAATCTACCGTATTTACATGCATTTTCAACAATAGCTTGCCAGTGATCGCGGCATTGCCGCCACTGAATATTTCGCATTTACTTGTAAATGGAGACAGATACGAGTGTCACTGAGGGACGGAAATGTGTCCCTACCAGATGACAATGCAGTGTAAAGTCATGCTGTGGCACGTTACTGTAAGCTGTTGTCTTCGACATCTTTTTGCGATGTTCTTACTTTAATGAACGCGCCGGCCGGAGTGGCCGAGCGGTTCTAGGCGCTACAGTCTGGAACCGGGCGACCGCTACGGTCGCAGGTTCGAATCCTGCCTTGGGCATGGATGTGTGTGATGTCCTTAGGTTAGTTAGGTTTAAGTAGTTCTAAGTTCTAGGGGACTGATGACCTCAGAAGTTAAGTCCCATAGTGCTCAGAGCCATTTGAACCATTTTTAATGAATACAGAATAGCATATACATGACATTAACTTGTGTCCATCAATTTGGTATCAGAAATTCGGCTAGTATGACAGTAATGATGCAGTTTCCAGATTATGGAACGAAGTAACCAAGGAGTGTTTCAGATAGTATGCACAAATATAAATTATTTTCCTTTATAATTTTATTTGTTTTATTTACAGTGAAATGAGATACACAAAAATACAGTAAATAGCTAAGTACTTTCAATTCCAAAATTTATTTTTGAAAGGTTTTTTAATTATTTTAAGTTGCATTTTTAACAAAATATTCAACAAAAATGTTCCTGACAGTTTTCGAACGTAATGTGGAATTTCTGTTGAATGTGGCACCAGCTGTCTGCATATCGGCATTGTAACAAAACTTTTCAGCTTCAGCATTGCATACTTCTCTGTCAATGACAATATTATGAAGTAGACAAATGCACTTGACTATGTGATCAGCTACATCAATGGATGTTTCAATTTCCTTCCTCAGTAGTCTCCATTTATTGGTCATTATACCAAATGCCCATTCAACAACTTTTCTTGCTCTGGAATGCATATAATTGTATAGAATCTATTCATTGTCCAAATTTCTGCGAGGAAAAGGTCTCATCAAATTCTCTAATAAGGGGTAAGCTTCATCTCCCAAAATGTACGGTAGTTCCTGACACATTCCTTCAAGTCTTGTTGGTGGCAGTAATAACAGCTCCCCATTTGTAAGTTTCTTATATAACATACTTTCTTTAAACACGCCTGCATCAGACTGTTTACCGTAGGCACCAACATCAACAGCTATAAATTTGTAATTTGCATCAGCAACTGCTTGGAGTACAATCGAATAGTACTGTTTGTAATTGTAAAACATGCTGCCAGAAAGTTTAGGACATTGGACACGTATGTGCTTCCCGTCTATACATCCAACACAGTTTGGAAATCCCCATCTCGTATGCATTTCACTGGCAATTTCTTTAAATCGAGAAACCGTTGGCGTTGGTAAAGGAATGGGAGCAATACAAACGTCTTTCACCACCACTGATACGATGGACACTCCTAATCGGAATGACAATGCTAGTGCATGAAAGGAGATGCCAGTGGACAGATACCTGAGAAAAAAAATCGTAAAATGTGTTACTCAAGTGTGGTGTTGGGCAAAGTTTTTACAGTTTTGTTTGCACAGTAGATATTTACTTAGTCCATGTCATTTCACAGTTATACAACAATAAATAATTAAAGAGACATTTTCTTGCACCCTTCTATATTCTTTCAGTTAAAATAATGAAATCGAAATGCAAAGACCTGAGAGACAGTTACAGAGAATAGCTTGTATAACTTGGCAAAATAAGGTCATGTGATCCAGGGAATAGTATATTAAAAGCAATTCCACTCGGGCTTTGTTCTGTCATATGATTTTCCTAAATTCCAAGAGCTATGTACAGATTCTTATCAGTGGAAATAGAACCACTGAGTCAAAGGGCATTATCTCAAAACTCTTCGCCTATCAATCCGTCTATCTTACAAGGTAATAAAGGGAATTCTGTGAGGTCATCAGTGCCTCCACATGATGAACCATCACCACTGCCAAGCGCTGCATCATGAAGAAAAAAGTTGGAAAATTCTGAAGGAGTGTTTCTGCGATTCTTCGTTGAAGGCACAGCAAGACATTTCCCAAAATGACAAAGCTAATTACTTACTAATGATTCTCAGGAGTCCCAGAAACTCTCTTCCCCTCAGAGGTAAGCGGTTGTGAAATTTAAAATACAAAAGCATGACTACAATTAATTGGAGGTTGTGAATGCTGTACAAAGTTCTACTGCGAGCCAAAAAGTGTGTACTAACGAATCTTACCTTATCGTTATACAGAATTTTTCTTCTGCTGTTATACTTCTGCGAAAATTTGTGTTCTGTTTCGAAATTTTGTCTTGAATATTCTGCAGCACATACTGAAATGTATTATGATTCATTCTGTAATATGAAGTTAGTTATGGATGTCTACAAAAGAAGGCAAAAACAACAAGTCATAACCTTTGTAGATTTCAAAAAGGCGTATGATTGCATCCATAGATCTTCAATGATGAAAATATTAAGGAATTTTGGACTTCATCCTAAATTAATAAAAATGATACAGTTAACCTTAACAAACACCAAATCCAAAGTAAAATTTAGAGGAGAAATATCTGAACCATTTACGATTAAAACAGGGTTGAGACAGGGAGATTGTTTATCACCATTGCTATTCAATTGTGCTCTTGAATATGTAATGAGAGAATGGTACAAGGAAAATCCTATGAATATTAAAATTGGAACTAAGAAAGATAAAATAAACCTAAATTGCTTGGGATTTGCTAATGACCTAGCATTACTAGCTAATAATATTCAGGAAGCCACGAAACAAATAACAAGCTTACAAAATATAGCACAAAAATTAGGACTCCAGATATCATTTGAAAAGACTGAAATAATGGTAACGGATCCACTTGTAATAGATCACATCCCAGTGAACAATAGGGAAATTAAAATAGTGAAACAATTTAAATACCTGAGTGAAATTATAACACATAAATTGGACGAGAAACCTGCATGGCGAGCAAGAACTAATAAAATGATAAACGCTCAAAAACTAACATGGTCTACGTACAATAAAAAATGTCTATCAATTAAAACAAAATTAAAACATTACAAGACGGTGGTTCAACCAGAGGTTACATACGGAAGTGAAACTCTTTTTAAAGTCACCCAGAAAAACAGAATTGACAAAATTTTAAAAGTAGAGAGAAGAATTGCTAGAACATGCATAAATAAGAAATATCAAAAAGCTGGGCAATGGCGGATAGTTCCAAATGAAGTGGTATACAGAGAACTGGAGCCCATCACTGATACTATACGAAAGAAAAGGATCTCTTTTTGTGGTCACATTCTGAGGACTCCAGAAACCAGATTATCAAGGAAAATTATTGAGAAACTCTGGAATTTGAAACAACAAGGAGGATGGCTTAAGGAAATAAGAGAGGATATGGAAGAACTGGAAATAACTCTGGATGATTTGTGGAACAAAACGCCAAATTTAAAGAAGTTGAGGGACACAGAAATAAGATTTAAACCAAAAATTGACAAACGAAATACAATGAAAAGGGTATTTACAGATAAGGAACGACGAAAAGCATCGGAACGAATGAAGAGACACTGGGCCACTCGGAAGGGGAAAATACCAAAGAAGAGGACCAGAAATGATTGACTGAAGTGGTCCAATGAGGCCGTAAAAGCAGAAGAAGAAGAAGAAGAAGAAGAAGAATAAAATTTTTCAGGATGATTTTTAAGTTCTTCATGTAAAGAAAAAAACTCTCCTAAATTTCTGTCGCTATTTATGGGATGAATCCATAACCTCCTAGTTCTTCTGTACTTCAAAACTCGACGAGTTACTGCAGAGTCAAAACAGTACCAATAAATGAGTGAAGACATTGTTCTACACGACAGCACAGACTAGCTAAAGGCGAGCAACTGTTGACTGCAGCTGTGTTTTCTACTGACTTGCTTGTCAGCTGTTGAAGGGTGGGGATTTTTTTAAATTTATTTATTTATTTGGCCTCCGACAGCTAACAGCTATTTAGCCAAAGAGTGGGGATTACCTTGACAGTGCAGCGCAGCCCGCCAAGGGAAAAAAAAAAGAAGAAGAAGAAGAAGAAGAAGAAGAAGAAGAAGAACAATGAAACGCACATCTGTGTCGACCTACAGTAGTTTCATTAACTCTCCATTATTTTTTCTGTCAAAGTAGACAATGAGACTACAGAATTGCGCTTCAGTTTCTGCAGTAAACGTATCACAAATTGCCTGTTTGTTTTCGTGATTAGTTTTACACCAAATTTTATCATACCTATGTCACTGACACTTGTACCTGTACATGTACTAAACCAAGCTGTAACCGCGCGAACTCCGTGGCTTGCGGACACGGCACTGACGCCACTGAATAGCTCGCGTTACTTGTGACCAGATATAGATCTCAGTATCATTATCATTTCAAAAACTTTTTGGTACTTTTAGCTACATTTCATTCCCAACAGTGTTTGGTCTAAAACGGATCTAACAGTAAGCTATCCGCTACATAACTTTTTCACTGCAAGATTTGTAAATCAAGTGCACAACGTTGACAAATAGCATCATTTCACAATGACTGTTAAGAAATATGGAAAGATAAATGATTCAATACGAAGCTAAGATGTTACACTACCATGTGTACAAAAATCAGATTTTTTAGCCGCATACTTTCTTCAAAATCGGTTGGGAAGCGTTACGAAACTAAGAAATCACGCAAAACGAAAAGTAGACTTTTTCTTTTTCATGATGTAAGTAACGCTTTTAAGGAAAAAATAACTTCATAAAACGATGTGGCGAAGTCTTATATACCGCTAAGTATGTTTAAAACATGAAAATCGGAGAAGTCGATTTTCCCCCATTTCGCCGTCCCGGCTCGGCGCGGCGCGCAATGTGAATGCACTACATGTCGGCCTGAGCTGGCTAGGCACGAGCCGAGCCAGTACGCGTCATCCCGGCCTGGCCCGGCCGGCAGTGTGAACGCAACCTTAGATTTACATACTTGGCAGCTCAGTAAAGTTGTGTTTTAGTGCCGAACATTATGATGATTACCACATTACACTGCTCCCTGTTACTGAGAAGACAAATAAAAAATGTGACTATCATTGTAACAATTATCTTTTATGTTAATTGTTTATTCTGGTCATCATACTTTATTTTAAGTTTGTATGGAAAAGAACTAACTTCGTGTTTTTCATTGCAGTCAGATGTACTAATGAAAACTGAAGTCAAAACTGCTCTCCATACAGTACTGGGGATTTGTGTTCAGAGGATTACTGGTGTTGCACCCACTCAAGGTTCAGTACCTACTGAAGCAAATTATAGAGGAACTAATGGAATACTGTTCTTACTTTCAAATATTGTGGAAGGCACCGACAAATCTTGTAGACGTCTTATCAGGCTATTGAGAGCTCTGTCACCACAACCCCGTGTACCAGTGGCAATCATTGATCTCCAACAGTTTGACAGCATGAAAAGCTGTTTAAATGAGAAATGGTTGCATGATATTAAAAATGGACAAGTACTTGCAGATTTCAATATCTTCCAAGGAAATATCAGATCTAAGAACAGCATTAAAGAAATGGTAAGTAGGCAAGATTCATTTTGTGCATGCCCCAACCCTCTCTCTCTCTCTTGGCTGAAACACACAGCAGAATGTAAAATCTTCACTTTTTTGACAAGATTAGGTATTAACAAAAGTGTATGGTATTCCGGCATGTTGTTCATGATAGCATCAGCAACTAGGATTGACTTCACTGTTTTTATTGTCTTTCATAACTGCATTCACTCTGAAATTTATCGGTGGTTATTTCAATCATAATGGTCATTTTCAAATC
Organism: Schistocerca serialis cubense; assembly: GCF_023864345.2. NCBI lineage: Eukaryota > Metazoa > Arthropoda > Insecta > Orthoptera > Acrididae > Schistocerca > Schistocerca serialis. Next base: position 766,293,250 of record NC_064638.1, read on the forward strand.
ATTACATGAGTTTTTTAATCATGTGATTTGTCATGAAGTACTTTATTAGAACCGTACGATCCTTTCAAGATTACATTTCATATTTAACTTTATGAGTTGCTCTGCACTGCAATTTTATTTTAAAATGAAGTAATGACCAATCATTTTACTGTAGTATCAACTATAAACTTATGCAGAGAGGGGGACAACAGTGTATTACACATATATTACTACAGTTTATCATCCATTCTTTGTTTGAATCCTCATATTAAGAGTGGAAAGTGTGAGGCCTCTTATAGAATAGTGTGTGTTGAATTGTATTGTTAATCTGGTAGAAAGTGGTTACTGTTTGAAGATCTTTGGGACAGCTGAAAAGGCCTTATCCTAGCAGTGCAGAGTTCGTACCATTAACATTTTTGACTAATGAACAGGAACGTAAAATCTATATTCTGCACTACATTGTATGGCATATTCTGCAAACTGCCACTATCCCAGATGCTGAGAGCGGCAAGCAAGCCAAAAGGCGTTACTTTAGTGTACTGAAACATAGTGGGCTTGTAAGGGACAGACTGATGTGATAAGATCCTTCATGAACAGAAAGGTAATTTGTCATAATGTTAGGATCTTAGGTATTGAAAAACCCTCATACCACTATAGCACTTTAGGGAGGTTCACTAATAATGTTTATGATTGTAGATATCTCAGTTATAACATTGGATGTTTATGTAGAAATTTTAAATTATTTCCAAACAGCATAAGCTCATCATATTCAAGCACTAAATAATTAATGTAGCTCAGTGGTCTAATGCAAGTTTGTGAATTGGATACCTAATCTCCAATTATCGAACTGTGGAAAGGAGATCTCTGGTTTAACATGGAATCTAGTGACTCGTCACATTTTTGAGAGGTTAAAAGAGAGACTGAACAATCTATTTTTCAACCAGAATTTAATCCCATGACCTTTCAGTTTCCAGGCACATGGTTTACTCTTAGATCATCAGGCCCAACAATAATGCCATGTGATCCACTAGCCTGATGACAGTTTTTCAACTGGATGCCACTTCAGCAACTTGTGTGTACCTGAGCCAGTGACATCTGACATACCCAGATGGCCACCCATTGAATTACTAACAGGGCTCAACATCACTTAACTTCGGCAATCGGGTGGGAACTGGTTTTTCCAATGCAGCAAGACCATTGGCATTTCAAGTGCTGATACAAGTGTTAAGAGCTGCAAGGATAGGACATTATTGTAGGAACTACAGAACATTTAAAAGGAGCAACTGTTGAAATAAAAAAAATTATTTGTTTGTACAAGATTCAGAAAATATGACACAAAAACATGTTTTGCAGACATAAAACATATAGCTCTTCCGTCTTCCAGAGGCACCCCTGTGGATCCAGGGGCAAGAATAGGCCCGAGGTATTCCTGCCTGTCGTACGAGACAGCTAAAAGGAGTTTCACACATTTCGGCCTTTATGTGACGGTCCCCTGTAGGATTTGACCTCCATTCTTCAAAATTTTCCTGAAGAGCGAGCCACTTGTAAGGGCATCTTACAAGGTGCATCGTGTCCATCGTGCATTGAGATCCTTAGTCCACTTTCTCGTCATCGCATTGCAGTCCTGCCCATTCTCCATCTCTTGGGCGAGGACACCTTCCCAGGTGCGTTTTCCACCATGCACTATGCAGTGCTGATTTCTGCATCGATGATGACCACGGATTTCTTTGCAACTGATATCCAGCACGTTGGCCAGCCCGTTGTGGTGGGGCCGCCATGTACCCTGTTGGTTGTAGCCCCCTGACCACGCAGGGATCGTTCCGCTGATGCCTGTGCCGTTAACTCCCCTAGTACGCCAAGGGGTAGATGCCCATCCCCCTGGGGCATCGGGATTCCCGGCAATGGCCATCCTGCCAGGTGACCTTCGCTGCGGCTGGGTGGCACCTGTGGGGAGGACCCTTGGTCGGAGTGAGTGGCATCAGGGTGGATGACACGCGATGAAGCGTAGTCCATCATCTCATGCTGGTGGTGAAACACCAGCAGTCTCTAAGCAGTCACGAGCTGAATTCAGTGCACAGAATTACGACTCCAAATTGTTCCCTCCCTGGTCACACCATGGTAGGAACGTCAGGCTAAGGATGGCAGCGGATCTTATTCCCTCCAGTACCTTGTATGTTAGAGAGCTGATGGGGAATCTTTCATGATGATGAAGCCTCAGTTTTTTGTTGAGCACTTACAGGACAAGTTGGAGGAGGTGGAGGCTTGTTGAAAATGAGATCTGGGTCAGACTTGATCAAAACAGCATCTTCTGCCCAGTCACGGGAGTTATTCGCTTGTGACAAGCTGGGGGATGTTTCTGTAACCATCACGCGCCATAAGAGCTTAAATATGATCCAGGGTATCACATTTCACAGAGACCTTCTTTTGCAGTCCGATGATGAGCTGCGTGCCAGTTTAGAGCAGTGAGGTGTATGTTTCATCTGGTGTGTCCATCGGGGTCTGAAGGATAATTGGGTTGCCACCGGTGTCTTCATCTTGGCTTGCTCAAGAAGGTCGAGGTGACGGTCTACAGGTGTGATGTAAAGCCCTATATCACTCCCACGATGCGGTGCTGGAAGTTCGGCCATATGTCTTCCCACTGTACTTCCAGCGTCACATGCCGAGATCGTGCACTCTCATCATATCCCAATACTCCATGTGCCCTGCCTCCCATCTGTGTCAACTGCAGAGAGCACCATTCACCTTGCTCGCCTGACTGCAGGATTCTCCAGAAAGAAAGGAAAATCATAGAGTACAAGGCCCTGGACAGACTGACCTACACTGAGGCTAAGAGAAAATTTGAACACCTGCATCCTGTGCGTATGACATTGTCTTACGCCGCCACTACAACAGTTGTGGCACCATCAGCTCAGCCAACCCAGGTCACCTCTTAAAGCCGGAAGACTACACCTGCCCCCTTCATGGTGGGGGGGCATTTCCCTCCCTGTTGCTCCTGCACCACCTACTTCGGGAGCAACACCCCCCCCCCCCCCCCCCCCCCCCACCTCCCCAACCATCAGGGACGTCCATCCTCACTTCTAAGCTGGAGAATCGTAAGTCTTCTGTGGCTTCTTGTGCTAGGAAGGGGTCCCTTGGGTCACTCCCTTTGCAGGTTTCTTCTAGTGGGAAAGACGACTCCCGCTAGTGGCTGAAGAGACCAAATGCAGCTGGTCATAGGACTTCACGCTCATCCTCAGTCCCGGAGACTGAGTCAGTAAAGTCCTCCCAGCCAGGGAAATCCTAGGAGCAGTGAGAGAAATCCAAAAAGAAAACCCCTAAGACCAAGGAAATTGCGGTGGTACACACACTACCGCTACCTACATGCTCTGCGGCTGACGATGGGGTGGAGATTTTGGCGTCCGCTGAGGACCTAGATCTCGCCAGACCCTCAGACACAATGGATATAGACTGCTCAGGCAATAAATCAGTGGCAGCAGGTGACTCTGAGGCGTAAACTGCCTCCTTGAATGTTCCATGCCCTCCCAGTCTCACGATGTCGTCCTCCAGTGGAATTGCGGCTGTTTTTTCCACCGCCTGGCTGAGCTGTGGCAACTGTTTAGCTTTACTCCTGCTACCTGCATTGCTCTCCAGGAAACCTGGTTCCCTCCACCCCTGCCCTCTGTGGCTGTAAGGGATATTACAGGAATCATAGCGACTATAATCGAGTGTCAGGTGGAGTTTTCGTTAATGTCCTAAGCTCGGTCTGTAGTGAACATTTGCCCAATCAAACCCCTCTTGAAGCTGTGACTGTCAGAATAAGCATGACGCAGGAAATAACTGTCTGCAATTTATATCTTCCTGTAGATGGTGCAGTAGCCCTAAATGTATTAGCTGCACTGATTGATCAATTCCCTAAACCTTTCCTACTTCTGGGAGATTTTAATGCTGATAACCCCTTGTGGGGTGGTACCATGCTTACTGGTCGAGGCAGAGATGTTGAAACATTACTGTCGCAATTTGACCTCTGCCTCTTAAATACTGGGACCACCAAACATTTCAGTGTGGCTCATGGTAGTTACTCAGCAATTGATTTATCAATTTGCAGCCCAGGACTTCTCCCATCTATCCACCGGAGAGCACATGACAACCTGTGTGGTAATGACCATTTCCCCATCTTGCTGTCACTGTCCCAGCATCAGGCGCACAGACGCCTGCCCAGATGGGCTTTGAAGAAGGTGGAATGGGGAACTTTCACCTCTGCTGTCGCCACTGAGTCTCCCCCACATGGTAACATCGTTGTGATGGTTGAGCAGGTGACTAGCGCAATTGTTTCTGCATCAGAAAATGTGATCCCTCACTCTTTAGGGTGCCCAAGGCCTAAGGCAGTCCCTTGGTGGTCATTGGAAGTCGCTGAAGCAATTAAGGAGCGTCAGCGAACTCTACAGCAACATAAGCAGCACCCTTCCCTGAAGCACCTCATAGCCTTTAAATAGCTCCGTGCCCGTGCTCGCTACCTTATCAAACAACGGAAGAAGAAGTGTTGGGAGAGATATGTCTCCACCATTGGGTGCCACACGTCACCTTCCCAAGTCTGGGCAAAGATCAAACGTCTTTTCGGGTACCAGGCCCTAATAGCTGTCCCTGGTGTTACCATAAATGGCGAGTTATGTACCGACGTAAACATGCAAATGCAATTGCCGAGCACAAGCACTTTGCTCGAGCCTCTGCGTCAGAGAATTACCTCCCAGCCTTTCGCACTCTAAAACGGTGGCTGGAAGGGAACGTCCTCTCATTCACTACACGCTGCAGTGAATCCTATAACGCCCCATTTACAGAGTGGGTGCTCCTCAGTGCCCTTGCACATTGCCCGACACAGCTCACGGGCCTGATTGCATTCACAGCCAGATGATTAAACATCTCCCATCTGACTACAAGTGACATCTTCTCGTCAGGTTCAACCAGATCTGGTGCGATGGTGTCTTTCCATCGCAATGGCAGGAGAGCACCATCGTTCCAGTGCTCAAACCCTGTAAAAACCTACTTGATGTGGATAGCTATCGACCCATCAGCCTCACCAACGTTCTTTGTAAGCTGCTGGAACGTATGGTATGTTGGCAGTTGGGTTGTGTCCTGGAGTCATGTGGCTTGCTGGCTCCATGTCAGGGCGGCTTCCACCAGGATCGCTTTGCCACTGATAATCTTGTGTCCATTGAGTCTGCCATCCGAACAGCCTTTTCCAGTCAAACACCAGATTGTCATCTTTTTTGACTTACGTAAAGCATACAACACGACTTGGCGACATCAATCCTTGCCACATTGTATGAGTGGGGTCTCCGGAGACCACTCTCGATTTTTATCCAAAACTTCCTGTCGCTCCGTTCTTTCTGTGTCCAAGTTGGTGACTCCCATAGTTCCATCCATATCCTGGAGAATGGAGACCCACAGGGCTCTGTATTGAGTGCCTCTCTATTTTTAGTGGCCATTAATGTTCTTGCAGCAACTGTCGGGCCCTCCATCTGACCTTCTCTGTATGCAGACGGCTTCTGCATTTCATACTGCTGCTCCAGTACTGTTGTTACTGAGCAGTGCCTCCAGGGAGCCATTCACAAGGTGCAGTCATGGGCTCTAGCCCACGGCTTCCAGTTTTCAGCTGCAAAGTCGTGTGTTGTGCACTTCTGTCAGTGTCTCGTACCTTTCATCTGGAACCCACACTTTACCTTAATGACAATCCACTCACTATAGTGGAGACATATCAATTCCTAGGACTGGTTTCTGATGCCCGGTTAACTTAGCTTCCTCATCTTTGTCAGCTTAAGCAGAGGTGCTGGCAACACCTCAATGCCCTCTGTTGCCTGAGCAACACCAATTCGAGTGCAGATCGCTGTATGCTGCTGCAGCTTTACAGAGCACTTGTCTAATCCCGAATTGACTATGGGAGTGTGGTTTATGGTTCGGCAGCGCCTTCAGCATTGCATTTACTTGACCCTGTGCACCACTGTGGCGTTTGATTAGTGACAGGAGCTTTTAGGACGATTCCAGTGCCCAGCGTACTGGTGGAGGCTGGTGTCCCTCCACTGCAGATCAGACGTGCGGAACTGCTCGCCAGTTATGCAGCACACATTCGTAGTTCCCCTGAGCATCCAAATTACCCTCTCCTTTTCCCACCTGCAGCAGTCCTTCTCCTGTATCGGTGGCCCAGATCCGGGCTAACAATTGTGGTTCGCGTGCAGTCCCTTCTCTCTGAACTGGAGTCCTTCCCTTTACCACCTCTACTTGCGGTCCGTTCACGTACGCATCAATGGTGTGTGCCTCAGCCGCAGCTTCGTCTGGACCTTTTGAATGGCCCTAAGGACTCCGTTAACCCCGCCGCTCTCTGCTGTCATTTCCTCTCGATTGTTGACCTGTTCTGGGGCTCTGAAGTGGTTTACACCGACAACTCAATGGCTGATGGCCACGTAGGCTTCACGTATGTTCATGGAGGACATATTGAGCAGCACTCCTTGCCAGTTGGCTGCTGTGTTTTCACTGCAGAGCTGGCGGCCATATCTCGTGCTCTTGAGTACATCCGCTGATGCCCTGGCGAGTCATTTCTCCTGTGTACTGACTCATTGAGCAGCCTACAAGCTATCGACCAGTGCTACCCTCGCCACCCTCTGGTAGCATTCATTCAGGAGTCCATCTATGCCCTGGAATAGTCCCGCCATTTCGTGGTGTTTGTGTGGACCCCGGGACACGTAAGAATTCCCGGCAATGAACTTCCCGACAGGCTGGCCAAAGAGGTGATGTGGAAACCTCTTCTGGAGATAGGCATCTCTGAAGCTGACCTGTGTTCTGTCTTACACTGCAGGGTTTTCCGGCTTTGGGAGGCGGAATGGCATAACAGCATGCACAACAAACTGCGTGTCATTAAGGAGACTATGGATGTGTGGAAGTCTTCCATGCAGTCCTCTCGCAGTGAATCAGTTGTCCTCTGTTTGCTCCGCATTGGCCATATGTGGCTAACACATGGTTACCTACTCTGTTGCGAGGACCCACCCCAGTGTCGCTATGGCTCCCAAATGACAGTCGTCCACCTCTTGGTGGACTGCCCACTTTTAGCTGCTCTGCGGCAGACTTTTAACTTTCCCAGCACCCTGCCTTTGGTGTTGGGCGACAATGCCTCCACAGCTGCTTTAGTTTTACATTTTATCCGTGAGAGTGGGTTTTATACTTCTATGTAGGTTTTAGCACATGTCCTTTTTCCCTTTGTGTCCTCCATCTTAGTGCTTTTAGGATGGAGGTTTTAATATGTTACAGAGTGGCTGGCTTTCTCTTTCTATTCTCGTGGTTGGCCAGCCACTGTAATCTGCTTTCATGTTTTACTCTCTTCTGTTTCTAGCATCTCTCTCTTGTTTTCTCGTCCTCTTTTGTTCCTTTTAGAGTTAGTTGCCTTCCCTTCATTCTTGTGTCTTTTCCTTTCTTTCCGTTTTGTGTTATATGTTTTGTCCATTTTATTCCCACACTTGTGGCATTGTTTTATTAGGAACAAGGGACCAATGACCTCGTGGTTTGGTCCCTTCTCCCACCTTTAAACCAACCAACCATCTTCCAGAGGCATGGACATGCTAACAGAATTGTTTATACCTAGGGTGGGGGAGTACCCTCATAATTTTCTCTTTCAATCTGACATGCACAATCAAAACTGTGTGACTGAATGACAGAATTTCTGCTGATGACTATGTGAACTACACAGACAGTGAACAAGTGGGTAAGTATGAACACCATATTCACAACTCCACTCACTTCATACACCCCCTCAGTCATTCGCAGCTAAGTGATACTGACATTACAGTCAGTCTCCATGTGGTCACCCTCATAATAAAATTCCCACCTTCCAAATCCTTGAGATTAAATGCAGAAAAGTTAGATTATTGTTTCACTGAATTCTTAAGCACATCCTGATGTGAACATATTTCCTCCTCCTCCTCCTGGCCTCATCCCATGCCTCCATGAGGTCAGGATGTTATTTCAGATTTGGAATTGTTAGAGGTAGTATGTGGTTAGGTGCCCTTCCTGAGCCCACCAGTTCTACCTGAGACACTGATTAAAATTACTTGCTGTTTGACGTTTATCACATTGAATTGCAGTGACTGCCAGCTACCCATTGTTTAAGATTTGAACAACAGGAAATCATATGCAGAAATGGGTAGAACGTCTATCTGCTCTGCAGAAAAAACAGGATCTGTCACTACTCATTCCTTGACTGTGATTGGCATGTCAGTGGTAGATCTATGCATCCTGTGCAGGGTTTACAGGGACCAGGCAGTCTCAGGGTGTTTTACTGATCCCCCTGACACAAGTTTGAAGTGCTACTTTCACTGAAACTGGAGCTGAACCAGTGGGACTTGTGCCACCTGTTTTGGGCAACTTGTTTGTCCAGTGTCAAGAGAAGACAAACACAAAGGGTAGGGGTCTGTTAAGCATCGGCAGTTCAAACATATGGCGAATGATGGTGCCCCATAGGGAAATGGCAGCAAGAGACAGGAAAGGGCACTGGGTACACTCAATGTGTATGCCTGGGGGCCTCATTTAACATGTTGAAGAGACTATTCCAGCAGCCCTTGAGGGAACAGGGTGCAATCAACTGCAGAGTATGGTGCATATTGGAACGAATGATGCCTGTCATCAGGACTCTTAGGTCGTACTTGGTTCATTCCAGCGATTGGCAGAGGAGGTCTAGAAGACCAGTGCATGGAGTATCAATGAAGCTCACTATTTGCAGCATTGTACCCATAACTGATCTTGCCCTTTGGTTCTGAGTCAACTGGAACAATGGAACAGAAGACTTCAGAGGTTGTGTGACAAACTAGACTGCAACTTCCTGGACTTGAGTTGAGAACTGTAGGATTCTCCTAAATTTGTCAGGTGTGCACTACTGTGTAAGATCAAAAGAAATGCCTTCCACAGGTGAGAGTATTAAAATCCTAATGCATAACCGCTGAAGCATTCAAAACAAAGTGCCTGAAAAGCAGTGGACTCACATGGTGCTAGGCACAGAAAGCTGGTTGAAACTTGAAATTGATAGCAGTGAGATTTTTGGAGAAAATTTGAATGTATATTGAAAGGATAGACAAATGGTATATGCAGGTGGTTTATTTTTTGCAGTAGACAAGAAACTCAAATTTGCTGAGATAGAAATTGAAACTGCATGTGAGATTGCTGGGCAAGACTCAGTACAAGGGTTGGCCATGAAATGATTACTGAATCCTTCTGTCGCACACCAGACTCATCTCCTGATGTAACTGAAAGCTTGGGAGAAAATCTCAGTTCACTGGGACGTAAGTTCCCCAATCATACTGTAATTATTGGTGGAGACTTTAATCGTCCAGCAATTAATTGGAAAAATTACAATTTTGTTAGTAGCAGGTGTGATAACTAAAAGCTATCTCTGAAAACTACTTAGAAAGATAGTAAGGAAACCCACTTTGATGAAAATGTATTGATGTAGTGGCAACAAATACACCTAACCTCTTTGAGAACGTCCATACCAAAACTGGTATCAGTGAACAGGCGCAGTTGTGGCAACAGTGATTACCAGAGTGCAAAGGACAACTAAAAGAAGCAGAAAGACATATATGTTCAGTAAACGAGATAAAAACCTAGGCCTATTGTCAAAAGTATGATCATATGGGGTATCAAGTGAAATTTGTTCATGGATCAAGGACTTTTTGGTAGGGAGGATGTAGCATGTTATCTTGGATGTAGAGTCATCGTCTGATGTCGAAGGAACTTCAGGTGTGCTTGAGGGAAGTATTTTAGATATTAATGGAACTGAACTGGAACACTCTTGAAGATAGATGTAAACTGTTCTGAGAAACTCTATTAACAAGGTTTCAAGAATTTGTTTTAATGATGACTCTAGGAATATATTACAAACCTCAATGTATTGCTCATAAAGGGATTGTGAGGATAATATTAGTATAATTGCTGCATGCATAGAGGCATTCTCCATACATGAATGGAACGGGGAAAAAAATCTAATAACTGGTACAATGGGATGTAGCCTCTGCCATGCACAGTTTGTAGAGTACAGATGTAGTCGTGAACGTGATTTCTTCTGCTGCTTGTGGTGGCAGATATATGGACTGCTGACAGTGTTAACAGATTACATATTTACACCACACTCTTCATAGACTGCAATTGAAATGGTGCTTTGTTGTGATGCACTTGCAACAGCAGACAGTGGTAGGGAGAGCTCTGATTGTAGGAACTAAGTTCCAAGACGTGAAGTCTCAATCAACAAGTAATTCTAATCAAACCATAGTACGGTTTGGTCATTTCTTTAGAAATAAAGCAACTCAGATTTTCTTCACTATCTTATCTTCACACCTGCAGACAACATGGACTTTTGTGAGGAATACAAATGTATCAAAAATGTTGCACTCATTGTTATATGTGGTTTCTGTGTGATGAGTGTTAGTTAAACAGTGTATGAAAATACCACTGCACTGTCTACCATCTAAGATGCTTTCTTGTGCTCTGAGGTTGAGAATATTTAAACGTCAGCAACAATGCGTCTGGTGTTCAGTGGATGAAGTACAGTAGTCATTACAACAGGTGGATCCCTCTCAGTGTCTCTCAGTGTAGTGTCTGGGTGACTGGTCTCTCCTTCTCAATCTTCTCCAACCAATTCTTTTTCACTCCCCGAGGAGGGAAAAATAAGCTAAGAATAATATTTTGTACTTTTTAGTATTTCTGTTGGTTGTATGTGGAATTTCATGTCTTAGAAGGTAATTTACTGGGGCAACCATATGGCCTCCTTGTAATTTAATTAAGAATTATATATTTATCAGAGTTTTCCATCACTGCATATCATTGTGTGTGCCATTAAAATAAGGAATAAATCAGCTTTACTTTTGCATCATACTTTTTGCTAACTTATCATACTCATATTGTTGTACTTCGGAAAAAAAAGCTAAGTAATTATTTAAATGTTTCTGTGTCCATTCATGTATTTATACCCCTACGTTCTATAAGAAATATGTGTCATAATTGTCTGGACTATTGTACATGAACAACTTGTGATTAAAGAAGTAATTGATTTCTGAAAAATTATTTATTCTGTTTGCAAAATTCTACATTGCAGGAGTGGTTTCTGATGTTGCATATTTGTTTCTCAGATGGTGTCAGCACTAAAATGGCTCGCGAGTAAAAGGCCACGTACACCACCTGTTTACATATGCTATCTGCCACAATTGTGGGACACCTGTTTTACTGAGAAATTCTGGTCCAAAATTGAATGGTCTCTAGCAGACAATTCAGTTTTTGTAATGCAGCAGGTAAGTATGTAAAGAGAAATAAAACAAACCTTGGAACTGGTATTTGCAATGTTTTGTTCTTTGTAACAAATTTACTTGCTGCAATGTTTTCATCAAATATCATCCACTGTTCAGTCCTTAGAAGATTTTAATTTTTCTTAATATTGCTGAAGAAAAACTGCAACCAGTCGTACTTTTTCATGAATAATTTAATTTCCTGTGACTAGTTTAGGCCTGAGCCCGTCTTCAAACAGCAGGGAGGATGTCTAGTACAGATTACACATTTTTTAGTTCTATAATAAAATAGAATATTTATAATTTCCATATGTATAATAGCTTTTATATACAAGGAATTTACATTTTAATTATTTAAGGAAAGGTTTTTCTTTATGTATTTCAGCATAGGAGTCTGCATCATTGATAAGGAACATGCTGAACACGAACTTGACTAATGGCAAGACGGTGGACACTTGTCGTTACACCTCATGTTGTGTCAGTTTCTGATTTGGTTGATGCAAAAAAGCTGTACTCTGACAAAAGTCTAGGTGTTGAGCTTGGCTATCTGAGGTCTTGTTGAAAATTGCTTTTCATTTGAAAAATTCCTGGACAGGGCCCGGAACATCGTATTAGAGGAGTTTGAAGAGAGACTCACTGCTACCCTAAAGAAGCTTAAATAATACAATGTCTAGTACCAGCTTAAGCCAAATCCCACAAAAACCCAGGTACACATCTGCAACTCGTGCACATCCATAGGGTACAGGTTACATGGAGAAAAATATTGTTGGAGCATTGCTGTACTCTTAAATACCTGGGTATTACACTGGACTGGGCTCTGACATGTAAGCAGTACTGTGCAAACATCAAAATGAAAGTGAAAGGTGCAGCAGAAACAATATACTCCACACCTGGTAGGCTCAGACTGGTGTGGCAAGTCACACATGGTAAAAACACAGCAGTGGCAGTGTGCTATGCCATCAGAGATTATGCCTCTCCCATCTGATGCAAATCCCCCCATGCTAAGCTAGTTAGTATCATTTAACAATACTTACAGTGTCATAACAAGCCATCTGAAATCAACTTCCACATATGAGATCTAGCACCTGGTTGCAAACATTCCACTGACAATATAACAGCTGGCAACTGCTTACAGAGGGAAGCCTTTCACATCTGAACAACACACCTTATATAGCAGTCAACCAGAGAGAAACTTCAAAAGACTGCCTCTTGATGAAAGCACACAATTCGTTGTTATAAGTGCTGTAAGTGTATTTAAAACATTCATTTCCCATAACTTATACTCCCTTTTTTATTTTACATTTTAATTTGAGTTTTCTGACACAAAAAGTGCAAAAGCCACAAGATGACACATTTGATTGATACTGGAATTGAGACAGAGTGTAGTGTGAAGAGAATAATCTACTCTTCATTGGTGCAACCATGGTATTTGTAGTTGCACCATAACTACTTTATTAATGTAAGTACTGTCCAGGTACTTAGGAGTACTGCCTCACTTTGATTCTCACACCTCAGCAAAAATGAGTAATACAGATGTTAGTATCAGCAAGATTGACAAATGGTTGAAATCGCTATATCAGAACAGAGCTCCAGTGCCCTATTGAATCCCCATCATATTCTGTACAGAAATTATAGCTGAACTAGCCCCTCTTTTAACCACGACATACCATATAAATATCTCAAATAAAAAACTTTGCCTAGTAGGTGGAAGAAAACGCAGACCACATCCACTTACAAGAAGGATTGAAGAAGTAATCCATGAAACTACTGTGTCATTGACGTACAGCTGTTGAAGAATATTACAATAAATGCTGAGTTTAAATGTAATGAGCTATCTTGAACAGAATGACATTCTCCATGACAACCAGCATGCATTTTTAAAACATCAGTTATGTGAAACCCAATTTGCACTTTTTTCACAAAACATCCTGAAAGCCAAGGATCAAGACAGTCAGGATGAAACATTTTACAGCTTCCAAAAACCATTGGACAAAGTACCACACTGACCCATATTAACAAAAATTAAATCATATGTGACAGGAATCAAAATTTGTGACTGGCTTGGCTTGAGGAACTCTCAGTAGGGAGAATACGGCTTGGTAGCTTAGGTGGAGAATCATAAATTAGAAGTATCTTCTGGCGTAGCCCAAGGAAGTGTGTTGGAACTTTTTCTGTGTGTGTTATATATTGATGAGTTGGCAGACTGTTTGTATAGTGACTTTTACCAGATGATATAGTTATCTATAATAATATACAGTACTATCTGAAAAGAACTGCATGAATATCCTGTCATATCTTGATAAAATTTCAGAGTTTTGCAAAGATCGGCAGCTCGTTTTAAATGTTCAGAAAGATAAAATCACGCAATTCATGAAATGCAGAAAAGTAGTATCCTGTGACTACAACATCAGTGAGCTATATTTGGAATGAGTTAATTTGTACAAATATCTGGTTGTAACACTTTATTGGGATATGATAGGAACTGTGACATAGGCTCATTTGGAGGTAAAGCAGGTGGCAGACGTTGAGTTATTGGCAGAATTTTGGGAAAATGGAATCTGTTTACAAAGGAGAACATTTACAAAGCACTTGTGCACCCCTTACCAAATAGGATTTATTTATTTATTTACACATGAAGTTCTATAGGACCAAATTGAAGAGCAAATCTCCAAGGTCATGGAATGTTTCAGTATGTGAAATTACAATAAAAAGTAACAGCAGATAAAAATAAAATGTTTATGAACTCAAAAAAGTTAATCCGTAAGTTTAAGTTACAAACGTTAACAATAATACAACAAGAATCAGCTTAATTTTTCAAGGAACTTCTTGACAGAATAGGAGGAGTGACCCATGAGGAAACTCTTCAGTTTCAGTTTGACAGCACGTGGATTAGTGCTAAAATTTTTGAATTCGAGTGGTAGCTTATTGAAAATGGATGCGGCAATATACTGTGCACCTTTCTGCACAAGAGTTAAAAAAGTCTGATCCAAATGCAGGTTTGATCTCTGCTGAGTATTAACTGAGTGAAAGCTGCTTATTCTTGGGAATGAGCTAATATTGTTAACAAGAAATGACAATAAGGAATATATATATTGACAGGCCAATGTCAGAATACTCAGACTTGTGAACAGGAGTTGACAAGATGTTTGTGAACTTACACCACACATTGCCTGAACCACCTGTTTCTGAGCCAAAAATATCCTTTTAAAATGGGAAGAGTTACCCCTAAATATAATACCATTCGACATAAGAGAATGAAAATAAGCAAAGTAGACTAATTTTTGTGTCGAATGATCACTCACTTCAGATACTATTCGAATAGTAAAAATGACAGCATTAAGTCTTTGAACAAGGTCCTCAACATGAGCTTTCCACAACAGTTTACTATGTATCTGAACACCTATAACTTTGAACTGTTCAGTTTCACTAATCTTATGCCCATTCTGTGAAATTAAAACATCAGGTTTTGTTGAATTGTTAGAAAAACTGAGTCTTACTGTGATTTAGAGTTAGTTTATTTTCTACAACCAATGGACTTAAGTCATGAACTGCACTATTTGAAACCGAGCCAATGTTGGACACAACATCCTTTACTACCGAGCTAGTGTCATCAGCAAACAGATATATTTGAGAGTTACCCGTAATACTAGAGGGCATATCATTTATATAAATAAGGAACAGGAGTGGCCCCAACACTTATCCCTGGGGCACCCCCCACTTGTCCATACCTCACTGAGATCCCCACGTCACAGCCATTCTCAACATTATGAATATTGACCTTTTGCTGTCTGTTGCTAAAGTAAGAGGTGAACCAATTGTGAGCTACTCCCCGTAATCCGTAATGGTCCAACTTGTGGAGCAATGTTTTGCGATCAACACAGTCAAATGGCTTAGTTAAATCAAAAAATGTGTAACATTTGAAACCTTTTGTTTAACCCATCCAGTACCTCGCAGAGAAAAGAGTATAAAGAATTTCTAGTTGTTAAATGACTTCTAAAGCCGAACTGTACATTTGATAGCAAATCGTGTGATATAAAATGATCAATTATCCTTACATACACTCCTTTTCAATAACTTTAACAAACACTGATGGCATAGAAATAGGTCTAAAATTGTCTACATTATCCCTTTCTCCCTTTTTATAAAGCAGCTTTACTACTGAGTACTTTAATCGTTCAGGAAACTGACCATTCCTAAAGAAAAAATTACAAATATGGCTAAATACAGGGCTAACACGTGCAGCACAGTACTTTAACATTCTGCTAGGCACTCCATCATGAGAGTCCTTAGTATTCAGTGATTTAATTATTGACTCAGTCTCCCGCTTGTCTGTATAACGGGAGAATTTCAGACATGAATCTCAGAAAGGCATTTTTCAAAAAAGTTATATGATTCCCTGTAAAAACTAAATTTGTATTTAATTCACCAGCAATGCTCAGAAAATATGATTAAATACTGTACATATATCTGATTTATCAGTAACAGAAATAATTTTACTACAAACTGACTTTATATCGTCGACCTTGTGCCACTGACCAGACACTTCCTTCACAACTGACCATATGGTTTTAATTTTATCCTGTGAATTAGCTATTCTATTTGCATACCACATTCTTTTTGTAATCCTAATAACATTTTTAAGCCTTACAATACTGTTTGTAATGGTTTACTGTAGCTTGATTGTGACTACTTCTAACAGGATAAAGAAGGGCAGAATGAATTGTTAGAGGTTTGGGTGATCCATTGGAGTGCCTCGCAAAAATAATGGAAAAACGTAAATTGGCAGATGTTTGTAGATAGAAAATAATTATGCTGTGAAAACCTACTTATAATGTTTCAAGCACTAGTATTAAACAAGAAACCTAGGTATATACTATAACCACCTAGGCATCACTCCCAAAGGGACCATGAAGACAAAATTAGACTAATTACAGTGCACAAAGTGGCATTTAAGCACCAATCCAGATAACCGAGTGCATTAAAGTGCCCACTTCTGGTACATGAGGAGGCTTGCTGGCCCCGATCAAATCCACCATGTGGTTTAATGATGGGATCCTGTGAACTGTTCAATCTGGATGTGGTTTTTGGCAGTTTTCCACATCTTCTTAGATAAATACCTGGCTGGTTCTCATGTCCTGCATTAGTACAATATGCACAAACACTTTGAAAATTGAAGTCACATTTGAACGTGCAGTTACACTAGATGTAGACAGAAACAGTACACATATTCCTTCCGAAGGAGGGTGGGGAGGTTGTAACTTTAAAATGCTGTTGACAGTGGCAACCCTGTTGTAATAATAGTCTGTATACAGGTATGGGGATGTATCACATTAATCCCGACCCAGCGTTGGCTAGTTGAGTGACACCACACAGGAATGGAAAGAGGCATTCAAGCAGTCATTCTTCTCATGCTCCATGCAAAATTGGAACAGGAAGGTACCCTAATATGTGGTGCAATGGGTAATACCTTCTGGTATTCATTTTGCAGTGATTTACAGCGTGCTCATGTCAATGTAACTAGCAAACTGTTTTTCTACGTGGCCACGTACCCTTTTTGTGTTGCATGAAAACATGGGCATATTTAAGACAGTTAGAACTTCTTTAATGTTAGATTTTGCATGAGATTGAAAAACATTTCATTTATTACCATTATTTGAATGGCATTCAGTCAGTTACTATGTTTTGGTTGGGGGTCATCTGTTCCCATCGGAAAGCTATTCTGTATGCACATTTCATAGTTTTATCAATACTAGTCCATGATTTTCTAACTTATTTTAGCATATGCCAATTATTGTTTTCACATTCTAACATTTTGACGACATGAGAAGTGTGCAAAACTGGATTGCATTCACAATTCAAACCTCACTCTCATCAGTTGACTTATGTTATGTATGTAGCCAATCCTTTTCTCTGGATAATTAGCTACATCGATCTCCCAAAAGCTTCTTCTCTGAAGACAATCTCTGGTTATAGGAATTTATTTGACTGTTTCTCTACTCTTGAAATATTTGGGTACTCGCAGAATACTTTCAGTTCAGTTACGATATATTTTCAACTTTCACAGGGAACAACTTTACCATTTGTGGTACAAACATTTAAACTTCTGCAAATCAACTTAGTCATCAAACATTAGACTCAATTAACCACATTCATAATTGCATTGGTGTGACAACCAAATAATTCATGAACATCACATGCGTCTTGCCTCGTTCAGAGCTAAGACATGAAGTAAGTTAAAAGTCTGTAGTCAGTTGTTCGTTTGTCTTTTTACAATAATCTTATTCACTAACACAGCAAAGAATAGCTTATAATTACTCCATGTTCTTTCATACAGCGTCTGTGCCGCTAGCGGCTAACACTTGCCGTTGTCAGTGGACCGCCACTCGTACAGTCTTCTCATAACAAACTTCCAGTCTGCACAGAGAAACAAGTGGCGCAGTAGATACGCTTCCACTCTCCCACTTATATCTAGAATATCATGTGTTAAAGACAGTAGAAGGACAAATGGTTGTAGAATTAACGTGGAAATTCTCGAAGCACTACATATCCCTCCCCTCAGCTCGAACATTCGGTATTTCATACATAATAACCACGTACATTAATATCACATAGGATAACACTTCATTTTCCAACAACACATCTTTTTCTTTCAATAACCGTAAATAGTCATGTTCTTATTACCTAGTCATTCCGTTTTTCCAATTTGTACAATTATAAAATGTGAACCTTTCAATCCATGTTGGAGTTAGCTCTTTCAATATTTAAAATCAAGATGACCCAAATTGTTCTGTTTTCTGCTTTTTTTCCAATCATAAATTCCAGGTGTTCATGACCTATGAGTAATCTACTGTTTGTTCCCACTTTCTGTACTACCTTTTCTAAGTATGTACTTATTTATTACTCATTGTAGTTTGGAGGAACTCTGGGTAAAATGAAAGTGTTCCTCCCCCCCCCCCCCCCACCCTCCACCCCCCCCTTTCCTTCCTTTTTTGACACTTGGAAACATAAAATGTAATAAGACTGGTGATGCATAGAATTCAAACTTACCAGACTAATTCCTATAAAACGTGTGACTTCTGTCACGATACTGTCCTTTTCCCCTTTAGGAACATTACCTATCCCTCACCTGTGAGTTGACCCTATGAATGCACTCCCTCCTTCCCTTTAGATAGGTACGCCCTCTTAATTCCTATGCTCCTATGGTACAGGTCAATCCCCTTCTTGGTGCTCCTGTCCGCACGGTATAGTTCAGCATTTCTTAGGTCTACCTATCTGCCTTTTATATTCAATAAATGCTGGGTCTCGCCCCCGCCCTTTATTCTTCCCGAGTAGGTCTCGTGGTTAATTGCCGTAGTATACATCTTTATGTACACTATCATTAAATATTCTCTGGTAAAGTTACACATCTATTTTACACCTCAACTCCACTTTCTAATACTCCATCTAATGCCCTAGAGTCCTCTTCAACTCCTCGTTTTTACCATAAATGTAGATACTATGTCTACACATATTGTTCAACTCTTAGTTGATGCTATGTCTACCTGTATTGACCAACTCTTAGTAGATACTATGTCTACACATAATGATCAAGGCCCACTACTTTATATATCACCTGAGCATTTACTACCCTGTTTTTTCTCAGATGGTTATTACAATTAACTCCAATTTGGCTTATCACTGTTTTATAATTATTACACCAGCTCTCCTGCCCCTGTCTCTCTAGGCATATGATTTGATTTCTACCCTTCTTTCCTTATGTACCTGTATTTATGTGAAGAGGCGAAGAAGAAGAAAAAAAAAAGTAGAAATGTCACGTACAAAAACAATATAATGTGTGCATCTACCCAGATGTACATATATATTTATTCCCCTACCTTCCTTGGCAGTTCTGACATCAATCCAGGTTGCTAATTTGTAATTTTAGAGTTTGTATTTAAGTGTATCTTTGTGTGTATGTTGATATGTGTTTGTGCAGCCTGATTCTTTGGCCTACTTATATGAAATAAGTTGTAGGTTATCGAAAACCACGGAAAATAAGGACTTCTGTAATAGAAGTAGTTGAATATGGAGAGAGAGAAAGATATATAGGTACTCAAATGAGAAGTAAGAAAGAAGAAAGTAGAAATGGTTGCTAAGATCGAAGAAGTGAAAGAAGATAGCCCCAAAGACAGGAAACCTTTCCCACCCTCCTTCCCCAGGATCCATACCTCGCCGGTACTTGAGTGAGAAGCCGGAGGAGGTATGGTATTAATCGTCTCCTCCTGGATGGGAATCCTCACCTTCACCCTTGAGGTCCCCAAACAAAATCTTAGTAACACGTATAAGACGGCAAACGGTGAATAATCGGTCACACTTATTTGCGAGGGTCGTTTGGTAGGTGCGGTGTATGTTCCGTGTTAGCACTGATTTGTCTATTGGTGGAAATCATGATTTAGTCTGTAGTACCCACCCTTTCCAAAACTAATACAACAAACCCTCCCCTTTACATCACATTTCATAAAAGGTATAAGATATTCTATACCAAATAAAATATTATACACTACTATCCTATAGTTGTTTAGTTATTCAGTTTATACTATATTTTATACACACATAAAATACTATGTTCAGTTTACGTCATCCCAATATCGCTCTGTTTGAATAGTACCATGATATTATTTTTCCATTAATACTATATTCTCTTTGTGTCATTTCTTGTTTAGAGATCACTGTTTTTCCATGATTCTCTTAAGTCTATTATTGTTCTGTCATATTCAGTTTTCTGTACGCTAAAATTATAGGATAGTTTAAGAATTCATTAATAGATAACAGAATAGTTTAAGATTTGAAGAGAATTCAGTGTAGAAAAACTAAGTTTGAAGAAACACCAAACACCTCGGGATCCAACTTACATTGGTAGCATTCCTGCAGGCAGATCCCATGGATCTGACCTTACCCTCACTTGAGCAAGTGCAAACCAGTACTTCTCATTAAACTACTTCTGAAAATCTTCCCAAAAGGAAAAGTTTTCAATGTTTACTGTACTCCATTCTGAGGCTTCTCCTAATAGATACCCCATCGCAATTCGATCTTTTTTGAAGCTTCCTAAGTCTTGGACAAAGCTTGATTGAATCTTTTCAAAAAATGAGTAGGGTATACTTTCCCATTTGGCTTAAACTTAGGAAACTGCTTAGATAACCCTGAATTTGATCCCCATTGTAAATCTGTCATTACTTCACTAGTTTATACTACATTAGGAAAAGTCACCCTATTTTCCACTTTGTCCTGTGTAAGTTTGAATTCTTTCCATCTACATTTCTCTTAGTGTAACTAAGTTCGGAAGATAAAATTGGAGACACATTGTCGGACGTTACTCTTGTGGCAACTTTTCTGTCAATCATCTCTTCTACATGTTCCCCCAGATTACTGATATTTATTATGTCTGAAGTGGCTAGTTTCTCTTTAAAATTTCTTTGCAAATTGTCAACTTGAGCGTTAATGCCTAAAATTTGCGGTTTTACTATAGGAATTTGTTTGTCACGTTTCTCAATACTTCCCTTTAAAGTGTGTAATCTTTGTTTTACAGCATCAGATGTAAGAATACCTACACTGTGTAATGATCCTAATTTTTCGCTAAATTCAGACTCTACACTATTACATTTATCTTCAATATCGAATTCTAACTTATTTGCTAAATCTTGGAATTGATTAGTCTGTGTCTGATGAAAGTCAGTGAACAGCTGATTGACATAACTACTTAATTCACCTTTAAAATCAATTTTAAAAAATTCCACTTTAGTGGTTAAAATGTCAAATTCATTTTTCAAATTTCCCATGCCTTCACACATCTGGCTAAATTGCTTATTTTGTTCATCTACTTTTGCACTTAGCAATTCTAAAGTTTTATTCTGAACATCCAGTCTATTATTTACTCGAGTATTCATTGTGTCCAATTTAAGACTTAGTTCCTGTCTTGAAGCCGCTGAATCTGCACACTGGGCTTTAATTAAATTCACTACTTCAGACCAGTCTAGCACCTCCTTACTCTCTTTAATAGCCATGGCTGGTTCTGAAGTTTCTCCTAGTTGCTGTTCTTGATCCATAACTTTACAGGTTCTAGACCTTGTGAGCATTAAAAAAATTCTACACTACTTATAATGTCTACAGTAATACAGTCTTTCAAAAGTTCCTTCAACTTTATACTCAATTATTGTTTTACGCTCACCTGGCGTAGAGTTCTAGGCTGTGCCGGTTAGCAGATGTGTATTCATCACCAGTGGACAGCACTGTTTTCGGCGGCGTCAAATGTTGGTTTCAGCGTTGACGTTGACGAGTGGATGTGGAGTAGCCACCAGTGAGCAGCACCTGGTGTCCGCGTCGGTCGCGATGTGTGTGTGAGATCTGTGTACTCTCCACACCAAATCTGTTTAGTCGAAGTACTCTTGGCGTAACTCTTCTTAATCTAAAATGTTGAAATCTGCTCTCCGTTCCTTTGACGTTATTACTTTCCTAAGTCTTTTACTGTGTTGCATTCACAACTTCCTTCCATTTGGTTTCTTGGACTCAACCAATTACTCAAAACAGTTCTTTAATCTTGTTATGCCTGGTTGCTATGGCAATTCAAAATATCTTCTTCCCGTTTCTGTCTTGAAATTCTCGTTTTCTTCAAGACCTGTCACGGTTGCCACATTCTAACGTTTTGATGACATGAGGAGCTGTGCGAAACTGGATTGCATTCAAATTCACACCTCATTCCCGTCAGTTGACTTATGTGATGTGTTTAGCCGATCCTCTTCTCTGGATAATCAGCTACATCGATCTCCCGAAAGCTTCTTCTCTGAAGACTATCGCTGGTTATAAGAGTTTATTTGACTATTTCTCTACTCTTGAAATATTTGGGTACTCGCAGAATACTTTCAGTTCAATTACGATATATTTTCAACTTTCACAGGAAACAACTTTACCATTTCTCATACAAACATTTAAAGTTCTGCAAATCAACATAGACATCAAACATTAGACTCAATTAAACACATTCATAATTGCATTGGTGTGACAACCAAATAATTCGTGAACATCACATGCGTCTTGCCTTGTTCCGAGGTGCGTCATGAAGTAAGTTAAAAGTCTGTAGTCAGTTGTTCGTTTGTCTTTTTACAATAATCTCATTCACTAACACAGCAAAGAATAGCTTATAATTACTCCATGTTCTTTCACACAGCATCTGTGGCACTAGCGGCTAACATTTGTCGTCGTCAGTGGACTGCCACTCTTACAGTCTTCTCTTAGCAAACTTCCAACCTGCACACACAAACAGGTGGTGCAGTTGATACACCTCCACTGTCCCACTTATATCTGAAATATCATGTGTTCAAGACATCTCCATTTCTTGTTATCACTTAAATTTTATCTGTTTACTTTGATGTTCATAGCATTGCCAGTTTATCAGATAAACATAGGGTTTGTTTTGTCTCCAGAATATTTCTTCCCACTATCACTGAATGAGATGGCGTATTGGTGCGACAATACACTGCCATTTGGTAGGATGTTGGTCTAATCTCTCTATTCTACAAAGAGCTAGATTTTCCATAGTTTCCTTAAATTGCTTACACCAAACACAGAGACGATGCCTTTGAAAAGAACACTGTCAATTTCTTGACCCATCTTTATCCGTATCCAACCTTGTGCTCCACCTGTAATTATGTCACTGTTGAGAGAACATTAAGACCCTAACCTTCCGTCACACTGTCCTTGATGTTATGTCTGTTCATTGTCATCGAGAGAAAAATGCAATGAAATTATTGAAGAACACTAAGAGAGTGAGTAAAAAGAATCAGATAAGTAATAATGTAAAAAGTGCACAAGCAGCAAATTCTTCCAAAGAGATAGATGAAAATATAATTAACTGAAAGAGGCAGTAGGAATGTGAGATGACTGAGATGCAATGAGCAACTGAATGAGAGGTAGCTGCCATGTAAGAGGGAAACTGAATGGAATAGTTCTTTGTCACAGATGAGTGGGATATGGTTAGACTTCATACTGGGTCTTGGTAGAATAGTCAAGAATAGCATATGAGGGCATTTGTTTGCTGCCAGATAGTGGATGGACAGCACTTTACAGCTCTGCAATTGACCTGTATCTACAGAAAGGCAATACAATGTCCCATGGTGCATGAATAGTGTCAAGATGCTGTGAGCAAACAACTATGTAGATGAAGGTGTATGCTTAGTGCCCCAGATCAACTGATCTCAAAACTATTGTACACATTATAGGATGTTACTGAGCAATGTGTGCACACTCTGGCCCCAGCTTTGATCAGTATCAATGAACAGTGGTTGAGTGGTCATGGGTCAGGATGGCACCTCAACATTTTTGGTGTCTCATGATGAGCAAGCCATGACACATTACCATTGTCAGAGAGAAAGAAGTTTTACACACTTCTAGGTAGCTGTCTCTAATTCAACTTCTCATGGGTGCATAATTTGCGCGCAAAATTATAATTAAGCAAATTTAATGAGATACTATTTTATCATAAAAGGAAATATATCACCTTCAGCTTTCTTAAGTTTCTCACTGGGAGCAGTGGTGTCAAAAACCATAATTGTGATAGTCTTTTTTTGTGCCTATCTGTGACTCAGCATCTCTGCTACATGGTGAGTAGCCACTTTCCTTCTCATAATATTGTTACATTCCACCCTGGATTTTCCATTGTTTGGAAATTGTTATAGGTTACATTTAAAGATATCCCATAACATATTTTTCTGTTCATGCAGCTGTATACAAAATGTGATTTACATACAAATTCTGCTGGTGTGGTAATACTTAGGGAAACACAATCTGATTGTCACATAAGGAGGATACGAGGGTCGTTCAATAAGTAATGCCCCACGTTTTTTTTTTGAAAAAAGCCATTAATATACATAGACAAACATCCTTGTTGGTGCTTCACATTTGATGTTTGTTCTGTGCGCCGGTGAAGTTTCAAACCATTCTGGCATATAGCAGAGCCATAGTACAGTGTCATAATGGTATCTACAAATGACTCATGTTGCAAGCAGTGTGCTGTTGTTGAATTCTTGTGTACAGAAAAAGAAACTGTGATGAAAATCCTTAAACATTTGTGTGCGGTGTATGGTGATGATGCAGTTGATAGAAGTACAGTTGGGCGATGGGTAAAAATATTACAGCCTCAGGAAATGCAGAAACAGAGCTCCATGATCAGCCATGCTAGGGGCGTCCTGTCACAACCACTGTTCCAGACACGCTGAATCATGCGGATGCCATTATGTGTGCCAACTGGCGCATCACAACTCACCAATAGGCTCTACAGTTGTTGGTCATCGTTGGCTGTTTGTCTTCAAGGACCGAGTCTTGGATCTTCAAATAGGTGCTCATGATGGGTTCAACGAATGCTCACAGCAGACCACAAGATTCAAAGACCTAGCACACTCAGACTTCCATCTCTTTGGGCCGCTTAAAGATTCTCTTTGGGGAACAAGCTTTGAAGATGATGAAAGTGTCAGTAATGCAGTGAAAACAGGATAAGAGTTTTTACCAGCAGGAAATACATGCTCTTCTACAATTTTGGCATATGGCCATAGAATGTGATGGAGACTACGTAGATAAATAGGACATGGACAACACATGTTGATGTGTATTGTCACCAAATTCTGACTCTTAACAATAAATATGTTCTGAGAAAAAAATGTCAGGCATTACTTATTGAATGACCCTCCTACATAGTCAATATGTGTAATCAGTGAAATTTTAATCAACTTGTCAATCGGAGACAGCAGATAACTGCATATTTGAGAGTAGGATAGCATTCGATGCTATGATGATGGAGCAACTGAGGTAGCTACTGCGTACATCAGAAGGAAGGAAAGGAAATTTAGATTGAGAGGCAAACTCTTACTTTAGAACATATGTAAGCAAGTTGACTTCTCTGAAAAATAGTTAATTTTTCAAGTTAGATGTTTCACACTATGCCAAACACAAATGCAGCTGCAAAACATCACCAGCCAAATATTCTTTTGCTCATCCACAGTAAGCAGTAACATTAACAATGCCTACTATAATTTTATAATTTGTTTTCTTGATATTTCATTGTACTTTTTTTCTTTTCCTTCATTTTTGAACATAGAATCCCAAGACTATTATTCATCTATATAATGCAGCAATTGATAGACTGCTGTTTGCTTGTCTGGATGAGGATCTCTTAGAATACTCATTTGGACCACCAGAATTTGAGGATCATTTAGATGATCCCTCACAGCACGCAAGTGGATTCCAAGTGTGCCCAAAGTACTGGGGATCTCCACACTACTGCAAATTTTTGTTTGATGTAAGTTGAACAGTATTTGTGGTTTGCTCTTTATTATTTAACTGTTTGAAATAATTACAGTTATTCGGATTGTGATGTGCTGGAAATAGAAATAAAGATTTTGAAGACAAACAAAAAGAAATATTCTGTGCTCACAGAAATGTAGCTATGGCATTTAAATGAAGGCTTGCCCAATGTTTTAACTAATATTATGTTGAATGTAATGCATTTTTAAGCTTTTGTGGATCATATGTCTTCCGTTCTTAGTTAACATTGATGAGACTTTAAATGCTGGAAAGCAGCTATTTCATACTCTAAGTTGCATGATGTGCCAGCAAGAAGGAACTGTCTTTTAACTCGTAGTCTCAATATGTACACTATGTGATCAAAAGTATCTGGACACCTGGTTGAAAATGACTTACACATTTGTGGTGCCCTCCATCAGTAATGCTGGAATTCAATATGGTATTAGCCCACCCTTAGCCTTGATGACAGCCTCCACTCTTCCAGGCATATGTTCAGTCTGATGCTGGAAGGTTTCTTGGGGAATGACAGCCCACTCTTCACAGAGTGCTGCACTGAGGAGAGTTATTGATGTTGGTCGGTGAGGCCAGGCACGAAGTCAGCATTCCAAAACATCCCAAAGCTGTTCTGTAGGATCCAGGTCAGAACTCTGTGTAGGCTAGTCCATTACAGGGATTTTATTGTCGTGTAACCACTCTGCCACAGGCCGTGCATTATTATGAACAGGTGCTTGATCATGATGAAAGATGCAGTCACCATCCCCGAATTGCTCTTCAACAGTTAGCAGCAAGAAGGTATTTAAAACATCAATGTAGGTCTGTGCTGTGATAGTGCAGTGCAATGCAAAACAACAAGGGGTGCAAGCCCCCTCCATGAAAAATACGACCACACCATAACACCACCACCTCCGAATTTTCGTGTTGGCACTACACACACTGGCAGATGATGTTCACCAGGGATTCACCATATGCACACCTTGCCATTGGATTGCAACATGGTGTACAGTGATTTGTCACTCCACTTAATGTTTTTCCACTGTTCAATCATCCAGTGTTTACTCTCCTTACACCAAGCAAGGTGACATTTGCTATTTACCAGCGTGATGTGTGGCTTACGAGCAGCCGCTCGACCATGAAATCCAAGTTTTTTCATCTCCTGCCTAACCGTCATAGTACTTGCAGTGGATCCTGATGCAGTTTGGAATTCCTGTGTGATGATCTGGATAGATGTCTGCCTATTACACATCATGACCCTCTTCAACTGTCGGCAGTCTCTGTCAGTCATCAGACAAGGTTGGCCTGTACGCTTTTGTGCTGTACGTGTCCCTTCACGTTTCCACTTGACTATCACATCGGGAACAGTTGATCTAGGGATGTTTAGGAATGTGGAAATCTCGCATACAGACATATGACGCAAGTGACACCCAATCACCTGACCACATTTTAAGTCTGTGAGTTCCGCGGAGTGCCCCATTCTGCTCTCTCACAATGTCTAATGAGTACTGAGGTCGCTGATATGGAGTACCTGGCAGTAGATGGCAATGCAATGCACCTAATATGAGAAACGTATGTTTTTGGAGGTGTCCGGATACTTTTGATCACATAGTGTATGTCTAAGGAAGGCCATAAAGTCAAGCACTGTCTAAATTTTTAAAACTGCTGTACTATGTATGTATATTTAATTTATGTCAATTAGGCAAATATACACAGTGTGTCCCAGTTCTGTTAGGACTGCTCATATGATATTTCGAACTCTAATGCTCCCTCATTGTGACTTGTGGTTTTACGATCCTTGTAGTTTCAGCAACAGCCATGTAGAAGGTCAAAGTGCTAACATCGTTGCAGTAGGTGTCCTGTCTGCGAATGTATGTGTCTGACATTTGTCGGAAAATGATGGTGGAGCAGCGAGGCAACATTAAGTTTTGTGTTTGTGGGTGAGAACTTGCTGAATTTGATCTGAATTCTTAGAAGCTGGTTCCTGGTTGCTCATCCATGGCAGTGTCCCAGCCCACAAGGTGAAGATTGTGTGCAATTTTTGGACAGCATACGGATCACAGTCCTGGATCAGCTGCTGTATTCACTGCTAAATACAGTTCCGAAAAAGCACTATAGTTACTATTTCAGAACACTTTTAAAACAATTTCAGCTGTGTATTGATTCAGTGGGAGACTGTAATCTATTAATCCATGACTTCCATTTTTCATAGCCACAGTCCTAATGGATCTGGGATACATGGTGTAAATGCTACAGTTGTCTGGCACAGTTACATGTTTCCTAGAAATCTCTGAAATTTTGATTTCTAAGTTTTACAGTAGATGAAAAATATTCATTAAACAGACTTGGGATTTCATACTGACTTTCTATGAAATTCCCATGTTAGTTAATGTGGAGAGTGTTAAATAACTCCCGTTTTGCAATTATAAAATTTTTGTCATAAGAATAAAATAATGAAATTAAAGGTCTAAACAAACCAAAAATCATATTATTTTTTTCTAATTTAATGTTTATGGGAAAATTATTCTACTTCTAATAACTTTTGACTTTGGGGCAATTCTTTTTACTCCCCCCCCCCCCCCCCCTCCCAACGCCCACCTCTCCCTTCCCTCTGTAGGTATGAAAAATTGGTATAGTAATTGCATGTGTAACAGACTCCTTAAAATATGAAAATATTAAACTTTTTAAAATATCTTTTGCAGTTGATGCATAGTCTCCAATTGTCAGAAGACATTAGTTGGCCACCTGTAAATTATGTTGATCTCCTTAAGTCTCTTGAGCAGTATTGTACAGAAAATCAGCTGCAGTATGCAGTGTGGGATATAAACAGGTGGGCTATGAAAAACTAATTGTAAAGGCACTGCAATTTCTTGCATTTAAGTTGTTAAAAAAACTCATTGGTCAATATAATTATATTCTTAAGTATACAGCACAAGTTCTATTTGATGCAGCCTGTGTGCAGTGGAACTAACAACACATTGTACCCACAAGACAGATTCAACTATCTAAATGTGTCTGCAAATCTTGAAAATGTGTTAGCAGTTTAAGTAATTTATTGTTTGTAGAAGGTATTTTAATTAATTATAAGGTGTTATTAGAAGGGAAAAATTACATATAACTACTTAACAATACTATTTCATTAAACTAAGATATAAACCCCCCCCAATGAACCAGGGACCTTGCCGTTGGTGGGGAGGCTTGCAAGCCTCAACGATACACATAGCCGTACCGTAGGTGCAACCACAACGAAGGGGTATCTGTTGAGAGGCCAGACAAACGTGTGGTTCCTGAAGAGGGGCAGCAGCCTTTTCAGTAGTTGCAGGGGCAACAGTCTGGATGATTGACTGATCTGGCCCTGTAACACTAACCAAAACGGCCTTGCTGTTGTGGTACTGCGAACGGCTGAAAGCAAGGGGAAACTACAGCTGTAATTTTTCCTGAGGGCATGCAGCTTTAATGTATGATTAAATGATGATTGCGTCCTCTTGGGTAAAATATTCCAGAGGTAAAATAGTCCCCCATTCGGATCTCCGGGCGGGGACTACCCAAGAGGACGTCGTTATCAAGAGAAAGAAAACTGGTATTCTACGGATCGGAGAGTGGAATGTCAGATCTCTTAATCGGGCAGGTAGGTTAGAAAATTTAAAAAGGGAAATGGATAGGTTAAAGGTAGATATAATGGGAATTAGTGTAGTTCAGTGGCAGAAGGAACAAGACTTTTGATCAGGTGAATACAGGGTTATAAATACAAAATCAAATAGGGGTAATGCAGGAGTAGGTTTAATAATGAATAAAGAAATAGGAGTGCGGGTAAGCTACTACAAACAGCATAGTGAACACATTATTGTGGCCAAGATAGACACGAAGCCCATGCCTACTACAGTAGTACAAGTTTATATGCCAACTAGCTCTGCAGATGATGAAGAAATTGATGAAATGTATGATGAGATAAAAGAAATTATTCAGGTAGTGAGGGGAGACGAAAATTTAATAGTCATGGGTGACTGGAATTCGAGAGTAGGAAAAGGAAGAGAAGGAAACATAGTGGGATTGGGGGAGAGAAATGAAAGAGGAAGCCGTCTGGTAGAATTTTGCACAGAGCATAACTTAATCATAGCTAACACTTGGTTCAAGAATCATAAAAGAAGGTTGTATACATGGAAGAATCCTGGAGATACTAAAATGTATCAGATAGATTATATAATGGTAAGACAGAGATTTAGGAACCAGGTTTTAAATTGTAAGATATTTCCAGGGGCAGATGTGGACTCTGACCACAATCTATTGTTTGTGAACTGTAGATTAAAACTGAAGAAACTGCAAAAAGGTGGGAATTTAAGGAGATGGGATCTGGATAAACTGACTAAACCAGAGGTTGTACAGAGTTTCAGAGAGAGCATAAGGGAACAATTGACAGGAATGGGGGAAAAAATTCGGTAGAAGAAGGATGGGTAGCTTTGAGGAATGAAATAGTGAAGGCAGCAGAGGATCAGGTAAGTAAAAAGACGAGGGCTAGTAGAAATCCTTGGGTAACAGAAGAGATACTGAATTTAATTGATGAAAGGAGAAAATACAAAAATGCAGTAAGTGAAGCAGGCAAAAAGGATTACAAACATCTCAAAAATGAGATCGGCAGGAAGTGCAAAATGGCTAAGCAGGGATGGCTAGAGGACAAATGTAAGGATGTAGAGGCTTATCTCAAGAGGGGTAAGATAGATACTGCCTACAGGAAAATTAAAGAGACCTTTGGGGAAAAGGGAACCACTTGCATGAATATCAAGAGCTCAGATGGAAACCCAGTTCTAAGCCAAGAAGGGAAGGCAGAAAGGTGGAAGGAGTATATAGGGGGTCTATACAGGGGCGATGTTCTTGAGGACAATATTATGGAAATAGAACTACTGACAGCCTTGGGAGAGCCAGGCCTAACAAAACTCTACCATCTGGTGAGTAAGATGTGTGAGACAGGCGAAATTCCCTCAGACTTCAAGAAGAATATAGTAATTCCAATCCCAAAGAAAGTAGGTGTTGACAGATGTGAAAATTGCCGAACTATCAGTCTGATAAGTCACAGCTGCAAAATACTAACGCGAATTCTTTACAGACAAATGGAAAAACTGGTAGAAGCTGACCTCTGGGAAGATCAGTTTGGATTCCGTAGAAATGTTGGAACACGTGAGGCAATACTGACCCTACGACTTATATTAGAAGAAAGATTAAGGAAAGGCAAACCTACGTTTCTAGCATTTGTAGATTTAGAGAAAGCTTTTGACAATGTTGACTGGAATACTCTCTTTCAAATTCTGAAAGTGGCAGGGGTAAAATACAGGGGGCGAAAGGCTATTTACAATTTTTACAGAAACCAGATGGCAGTTATAATAGTCGAGGGGCATGAAAGGGAAGCAGTGGTTGTGAAGGGAGTGAGGCAGGGGTGTAGCCTCTCCCCGATGCTATTCAATCTGTATATTGAGCAAGCAGTAAAGGAAACAAAAGAAAAGTTCGGAGTAGGTATTAAAATCCATGGAGAAGAAATAAAAACTTTGAGGTTTGCCGATGACATTGTAATTCTGTCAGAGACAGCAAAGGACTTGGAAGAGCAGTTGAACGGAATGGACAGTGTCTTGAAAGGAGGGTATAAGATGAACATCAACAAAAGCAAAATGAGGATAATGGAATGTAGTCGAATTAAGTCTGGTGATGCTGAGGGAATTATATTAGGAAATGAGACACTTAAAGTAGTAAAAGAGTTTTGCTATTTGGGGAGCAAAATAACTGATGATGGCCGAAGTACAGAGGATATAAAATGTAGACTGGCAATGGCAAGGAAAGTGTTTCTGAAGAAGAGAAATTTGTTAACATCGAGTATTGATTTAAGTGTCAGGAAGTCGTTTCTGAAAGTATTTGTATGGAGTGTAGCCATGTATGGAACTGAAACATTGACGATAAATAGTTTAGACAAGAAGAGAATATAAGCTTTCGAAATGTGGTGCTACAGAAGAATGCTGAAGATTAGATGGGTAGATCACATAACTAATGCGGAGGTATTGAATAGAATTGGGGAGAAGAGAATTTTGTGGCACAACTTGACTAGAAGAAGGGATTGGTTGGTAGGACATGTTCTGAGGCATCAAGGGATCACCAATTAGTATTGGAGGGCAGCGTGTAGGGTAAAAATCGTAGAGGGAGACCAAGAAATGAATACACTTCTCAGATTCAGAAGGATGTAGGCTGCAGTGGGTACTGGGAGAAGAAGAGGCTTGCACAGGATAGAGTAGCATGGAGAGCTGCATCAAACCAGTCTCAGGACTGAAGACCACAACAACAACAACAACAACAACAACACGATTTAACTTCATTACATCTTAATTCAGTTGACTGACATGATTCTGTTTCTACTCTTAGCTAAAGAGCACAAAGTATGGATTGCCATGAGAAAAATACAGTTAAACATCTGCATGATATATGCTAATCCTGTTTTACTTAACATATTCAGAGTCATGTTCTATAATAATACTAATTTAATAATTGCTGTTGATCCTCGAATTCATACTCATCTACTGCTTCAGTACATGCAGAAAGGTTTTAACAGGAGTGTCCTCATGACAACAGCAGTGTCTTAATACACAATTTTGTATTCATTGTAGAGGATAACAATCCTGAAAAATATGTTAATACAAAAAGAAGGAATTCTGAAAGAAATTCTTGCAAAAAAAAGAATAATTTACATATACGAAAGATCTTAGCGACATGTCATGATAATTTGCCGTTGTCTGTTGAGTGTTGTCATCAAGTTTGTCAAGTGGAAATGCGCATGCCACCACAGATGATGTTGCAGTGACAGTGCTCTTTATTCCTTATTTTTCACTCACTCTTGGAGGGACTGCACATAGTTACATATAGC
The DNA here is from genome assembly GCF_023864345.2 of Schistocerca serialis cubense. Lineage (NCBI taxonomy): Eukaryota > Metazoa > Arthropoda > Insecta > Orthoptera > Acrididae > Schistocerca > Schistocerca serialis. The sequence goes on from NC_064638.1 coordinate 766,325,737, forward strand.
ATGATTCCGGACTCATCATTAACTGTTTCAGCCTTTTAACTTGTGTAAAGCATTTCCAAACTGTTCATAAGTTTGGAAGATACAAGCATAACAAAGTTGAACAGTCCTAATCACAACTCTTCAGACAACTGGTGACTCCTACATGATCCAAACCTAAAGAACTACACAAGAAGACAATTACAAGATGTAAGAAGAATCCAGAGTATTGAGCTTAGCCACCGTTCTGGCCATGCGATCCTGTACTGTATTTCGCTCAAGTGCAGGCAGATATTCATTATTCTGGAATTACTGCTGATTCAACATGTTTTTCCTTATTATTGAGCCAACTTTTCCATCAATGTGCCATGGAAGATCAGGATGTTATAATTGCGCTGCTGGTGGAAGCATCTTATTGGAAGCTAAAAATTGGACTCATCCAAAGGCCACTTCACAAGAAGCCCCCATCCGACAGGTACTCACACAAGAAAACATTGGGATTGTAAGCCACCTTCAGCACTTGAGGGTCAAGGTGGACATCGGTACTGTTCCTGACAACCTGTTACGTACAATATGGAGCCTACCACCACAAGCTAGGACAATTATAGTATCCCAAATGGAGATCTCACTGGGCACCATTGTGGAACTTGCAGATTGCATACAAGAGGCTATCACTCCCACACGAGTTAGCACCATGGCAGAAGCATGCAGTACAGATAGCAGCAGCAGCAGCAGCAGTCGCGCACACTGATTATGACACCGTACAGATACGTAAATATATATTCAATTGTAAGAAGCATCCTTCTGCATCTTAGACACATTAATTCCGTTACTGAATCAGCTTCTTATTGTTGCACACACAAATTCGGTTCAAATTGCTGTGACAACCTATATGCTGTCATTCAAAGTAATTTGGCGTCATTTGGAACGTAAGCAGATTATGTGTACAAGAGAGAAATAAACATTTTAATGTAAAATTTTTGGCTTTAAATATGCAGTCGACATTTTTACCCTGCAGTTTTTTTTGGGAAAAACACCAAAGCAGGCATATTTATGCTTGGAGAAGCAGATATCAGTTTTTGCTCATTCCAGACACAACATTTAAAGTATTTCTTTGTCCACACCGCCAACAAATTCTCATAAACGCAATCATGTTTATATACGTGAATACAGCATAAGAATGCCATGAATTTTGATTTTCAGGCTGAAGACTGGTTTGGTGCAGCTCTCCATCCTAATTTAAAATATGCAACTCTCTTAACCACTGCTTTGAACTCAAGACTGTGAAAACCTCTAGAATATTTTACCTAGTCTGATGCCATCATCGTTAAATAATGCAGACGAGATGCATCTTTTCGGAAAGTATAGGAGCTGTAATTTCCGTTTGTTTTCAGCCATTTACAATATCGATATAGCAAGGGCATGGTGGCAAAATGTGCAAGATCAGTCAACCAACCAGATCGTAGTCCCTGCAATGATTAAAAGTCTGTTGCCCATCTTCAGGAACCATATGTTAGTCTGCTCTCATCATAGGTACTCCTCCGATGTGGTTGCTCATACAGTACAGCTATCTTTATATGCATGCAAACCACCCCACCACATTAATATCCATGGTTTGTGGGGGAGAGATGATCATATACAAGCAGCAAACATCATGGCAGTAGTATCACACAAGTAGTTTGGGAAGGTAGAAAATTCTCCTATTTTATTGGTAAGAATTTTAAAAAAGGAAACCATTTAATTAAAGGAAAATTACATACTAACTTGATATATAAATGAGCAAGTGTACTTAGTTGTGTGTTTTGGTAAAATTGAGTAGGAAGGTCATTTTGAGAATTAGAACTATCTTTATTATGTGTGAATGCCTATTATGGAGCATGTTCTATCATGGTTATTCTATTTATTTACATTTACATATTTCAGTCAGTAAGATTGCAACTTAAATTGTAGTCCATGAAGGTATCCACTCCTTTCCCTCCACTTCTCGCAACCAGTCAGATAACAAATTACAAATTTCATTTTGCTCATCTTACGAAACAGTAGGTGCAAGAGTGAAAATAGTGTATTAAAGTTGCATTGTCAGGTAGTACCACCCTGCTGAAGACCACCTGTAACAGTTGTTGAAACTGTAGTACATAATTTTATAATATGACTGGTCTATAACTCAGAACAATTTTACGAAGAAGGAAAAAATAAAAGGAAAAGTAATTTTTATATTAATGTGCTGTTCTCGTCTAGCGTTCTGAGCTGGCATTCTGCATTCTGTTATAAAGAGCTGGTATGCTGTGTTCTATTATAAATGTCTATGATAGTATCTTGGAAGTTGACAGGAGGTGAAAATTTACTAACTATTTTGAGAATGTACAAGTGCGTGAATTCTGGAAATACGAAGCACTCTTAATGTAGTAGAAAGTATTGGTCATAGATACATTAACCTCTCCATTCTAGTAGGACAATTATGTTGTGCACGTGTCGGTATATTAGCATAAAAGTTACACACAAAGTGCAGGAAGTTCCAAAATGGTACTTTACAACTTCAGCAATATTATGAAAAGGAAAGCTACTCACCATATAGCGAAGATGCTGAATCGCAGATAGGCACAACAAAAATATTGTCACAAATAAGCTTTCGGTCAGCAAGGTCATTGTAAAAAGTAGATGATGCACACACACACACACACACACACACACACACACACACACACACACACACAGACCACTCCAGTCTCTGGCAAGTGAAGCCATCCTGCTTCAGTTGCCAGAGACTGCAGTCGTGTGTGTGTGTGTGTGTGTGTGTGTGTGTGTGTGTGTGTGTGTGTGTGTATTTTGTTTTTGTCTATTTTTGACAAAGGCCTTGGTGGCCAAAAGCAGTCTTTTTGTTGTGCCTATCTGCGACTCAGCATCTCCGCTATATGGAGAGTAGCAACATTCCTTTTCATAATATTATTAAATGCTGTCCTGGATTGTTTGACTTTACAACTCCAATCTCGTGTAACTCGATGGAGGCAGTGGAGGTGGTCCACCAAGGTTGTAATTAGTTGTGGAGGTGGACCAGGAGCTTGTCATCCGTTTGCCACATGAAGACATGCTGAACCCACTGTCCTTGGAAGACAACCAGATTCCAACAATCACAGCATCCGAAAGCATAGTCCCAGGTGGGGGTCTCTGGCTCATAGCACAGTGAGTGAGGTGTACAAGGCATGTGAGGGATTAGCTGCAGGTGGTGCTGCACTGTGCATGGCTGGCACTCATGCAACAACCTCACCAGGCTCTTCTCGCCAATACGAATGGACCTGTATGAATTATGAAAACACGTGAGCATCTCTTCTGCCAGGGCATCCTCGATGTACTTCTTCACCTGCATTTTAAAGATCCGAATGAGGCATTCTGCCTCCCTGTTGGACTGCAGGTGAAGCAGGCGTGCCTGTCGTGGTAGATGTAGTGCTGTGCACAAAAGTCTTAAAATGTATGAGACTTGAATTGCGGACCTGTTGTACGTAATCAGGGTATGGTGGAAGAGGCCTTTAGTGGAGAGGTTCTGGGTGAGGGCATGCACAGTAGACTCTGTTGTTGGTGAGTGGCAGTTGATAATGTATTGGAACTGGGAGTATGCATCAATGGTGAGCCACCAAAATGCATCCAAGAAGAGGCCCACGAAATCCATGTCATAACTATTGACGAGAGTCAGTCTGTAGCACGACACAAATTAATTACGGACAGGGTCGAATGGCTGGGCTGGAGGTCATTCTGGCCATCCCCGCTGGATATGTTGCCGCACCTGGTGGAGAACAATATCTGTGCTGATAACATGAGTGAAATGTATCCTCATAATAGGTAAGCTGTCCACTGCCTGCTGAGTTTCCTCGTCAAGATAAAAGCAAAGAGTTTCTTCCAGGTTGAAGCTGGGGTGAGGACCAATAGGAAGACACGAGATAGGATCCATGTTGGAATGCTGAACTACACTCCTGGAAATGGAAAAAAGAACACATTGACACCGGTGTGTCAGACCCACCATACTTGCTCCGGACACTGCGAGAGGGCTGTACAAGCAATGATCACACGCACGGCACAGCGGACACACCAGGAACCGCGGTGTTGGCCGTCGAATGGCGCTAGCTGCGCAGCATTTGTGCACCGCCGCCGTCAGTGTCAGCCAGTTTGCCGTGGCATACGGAGCTCCATCGCAGTTTTTAACACTGGTAGCATGCCGCAACAGCGTGGACGTGAACCGTATGTGCAGTTGACGGACTTTGAGCGAGGGCGTATAGTGGGCATGCGGGAGGCCGGGTGGACATACCGCCGAATTGCTCAACACGTGGGGCGTGAGGTCTCCACAGTACATCGATGTTGTCGCCAGTGGTCGGCAGAAGGTGCACGTGCCCGTCGACCTGGGACCGGACCGCAGCGACGCACGGCTGCACACCAAGACCGTAGGATCCTACGCAGTGCCGTAGGGGACCGCACCGCCACTTCCCAGCAAATTAGGGACACTGTTGCTCCTGGGGTATCGGCGAGGACCATTCGCAACCGTCTCCATAAAGCTGGGCTACGGTCCCGCATACCGTTAGGCCGTCTTCCGCTCACGCCCCTACATCGTGCAGCCCGCCTCCAGTGGTGTCGCGACAGGCGTGAATGGAGGGATGAATGGAGACGTGTCGTCTTCAGCGATGAGAGTCGCTTCTGCCTTGGTGCCAATGATGGTCGTATGCGTGTTTGGCGCCGTGCAGGTGAGCGCCACAATCAGGACTGCATACGACCGAGGCACACAGGGCCAACACCCGGCATCATGGTGTGCGGAGCGATCTCCTACACCGGCCGTACACCACTGGTGATCGTCGAGGGGACACTGAATAGTGCACGGTACATACAGTCATCGAACCCATCGTTCTACCATTCCTAGACCGGCAAGGGAACTTGCTGTTCCAACAGGACAATGCACGTCCGCATGTATCCCGTGCCACCCAACGTGCTCTAGAAGGTGTAAGTCAACTACCCTGGCCAGCAAGATCTCCGGATCTGTCCCCCATTGAGCATGTTTGGGACTGGATGAAGCGTCGTCTCACGCGGTCTGCACGTCCAGCACGAACGCTGGTCCAACTGAGGCGCCAGGTGGAAATGGCATGGCAAGCCGTTCCACAGGACTACATCCAGCATCTCTACGATCGTCTCCATGGGAGCATAGCAGCCTGCATTGCTGCGAAAGGTGGATATACACTGTACTAGTGCCGACATTGTGCATGCTCTGTTGCCTGTGTCTATGTGCCTGTGGTTCTGTCAGTGTGATCATGTGATGTATCTGACCCCAGGAATGTGTCAATAAAGTTTCCCCTTCCTGGGACAATGAATTCACGGTTTTCTTATTTCAATTTCCAGGAGTGTATTAGGTGCAAATGAATCTCTTAATGGTAATAGCGGAGGAACAGGCTGTACCATTGCAGTCTGTACACTGTCTTGTCTGACAGGTGCACTTCTAGGCTAAAGAGGGAGACAGTGGCTTGTGGTCTATGACTGTGTGAAATTTCACACTATATAAAAATACATGATAGTTCTTGATCACTTAATTAATAATGAGGGCCTCCTTCTCACTTTGGGAATAAACCTTCTGCAGCATGTTGAACATCTTGAAGGCAAAAACGTTGTGTAATATGGAATTCTTCAGAATAACAAGTTCCACCTTTATGCTCCCAGGCCGATGAAAGATGTTTGTGATAACTGAAAACATAGTTTAGGCAGTTTGTAAATGTCGGGACACCCCAGTGTAGGAGATATTATTAACATACGTACAGATGGGATCTGTAAACTGCCAGTTCTGGTCATTGGCAAGTTGCAACAGCAATTGTGAGTCTCCACCTGCTGTGGAGGCATGCTTGTTCTTTGGACGTCATGGCTGGGCTGTGCCTTGAAGGTCCAGAAACAAAAAGATGAGTGAAATAATGCAAACAATCTTAAACAATTGAAAGATCATTACAAGAGCTGTCATTGTTTCTATGGCTATTGTCAAAGCAATACACATAAGTGTTGCAATCTGTCAAGAGTTAATACTAAAGATAGATTGCTTCACCCATTATTGTAACTGAGGCTGTACAAGAAAAACATTGAGCGTAAAACACAGAACAGTTGACGTAATACTATTTGCATCATTTAGTAGCATTGACAGATTGGAGCTCTCTTCCAGTGCCCACACATTGCAACAGTGTGTAGAAGTCCAATGGCACAGCTCCTTGGTACTACATGGCAGGACCACAAAAGTAGCTAACTTTAAGAATGGTGACCAGAAATTACTAAGTAAAGTTGACATACATGCATCAGGGTGATACATTGTACATGAAGCATATTCACACAACCAGCCATCAACCTTAACACTTCATGCTGTTGGGTGTTCCAAATTGTTAGGATTGAAATAGGTCTACACAGCTCCTAGAACAGACTAGGAGGATCAGTAGTTAAGACAAGCTGTTTATCTGCCTGAAACGTGGTGAGGCAAGGGGCTGAACTAATAGCGATGGCTCGCATCGGTGCCTCACAAAATGTTGTGGCAGCGATGGTAGTGATGCTGGTACAAGACAAGTGGTAACACGGTGGATTAGCACAATTACCTTACATAAAAAAGCTTTGAGTTGGTGAATCAGACAAACGTTACTTTTTTCTCTAAGTTAATTAGAAGTTGAGTTATATGACATTGAAATTGTAAAGTACCATTTGGGACACTGTACAATATAAACAGTAGCTGAACACTTCAACTGTGAAAAACAGTTTTTAGTGATGACCCTACTCCCTCAGATTTGTGATTCTAAAAGATGGCATTTTCATTTGGAAAGATTAACTGTAATTTTATATGTGTTGTTGTTGTGGTCTTCAGTCCAAACACTTGTTTAATGCAACTCTCCACATTTCTCGATCCTGTACAAGCCTCTTCATCTATGAATAACTGCTGCAAGCTACATCCATTTGAAACTGCTTACTGTATTCCTATCTTGGTATACCTCTATAATTTTTGCCTCTCACACTTCCCTCTAATACTAAATTGATGATTTATTGATGTCTCAGAATGTATCCTATCAACTGGTCCATTCTTTGTTGTGCCTCATATTTCTTTTCTCATTAGTTACGCATTCTGTGCATCTAATCTTGAACATTTTTCTGTCATTTCAGTGTGCATATTTTTCATATTCCTTTGGACATGTGCCCTATTCCGAATGGTTTCCTAGATAGAACACTTATTTTCTGTATTATCCATTGTCATTGTTAACAACGTACCACAGTAGTGTAGAGGAAGTTGACTATCAAGTCGAAAAACTACCTCAAACTGGCCTACGAAAAGTACTTAAGCTACAGCGCATGTGCGTTCCGTGAGGTTTCCAATATTCTTCAGATCTCTTCACACAAACTGTTAGTCCTAAACAAAAAATAAATAGGACCTTCTGTTTGGTTGCAAATTTAATTTGCTCTAATTGTGTACTCAGACATGTTGTCATTGGAATGTGTGGATTTCGAGTTATTAAAGAAATGTACAAAAGTGATATTAAACATAATGGACTTTGCATTTCAAATATATTGTTGTTCTACATTTATAAGGTACTGTTATATTTTTGCTGCAAGCAATATATTTTTTGCATTATTTTCATCAGTGCAGATACTATCTATTATGTGTGCTGGTGAACTATATTAAGAATATGAGAACATCCTATAATTCTATTTAATTCTCATTGCCAGCCTGACTTTTCATTTCAGGGCCCTGGAACATGAAATTTTTAAATAGCTTTCTAGATTGCATTCCACTGAGTGAGGTGATTGTGAATGTTGGGAAGATTTCTTTAAAAAAAGAACATGGTAATTTTATTCTTGCCCTTGTCCAATACAAGCTTGCTCGCTGTGAGAATAAACACTAATCTCTTTCCTTCATTCTAGGAACTATTGTACCTAGGATTACTTTCTCCCTGCCTTTCATATTTAACATCAGTACGTCTTGTCTGTTAAACCCTGCGATGCCTGACAAAAAAGTGAAGCACCCAGAAGATACAGTCAGATGTCAATGTAACTTCATGCACATACACACTATGAGCACTATGTAAATGATCACAGTTCTCTGTGATGTGCAGAATGGTCACCACACTGCATTGGTGGTGTTTATGTTAAGTGTTGTTGCCATACCTGGTAGGGTACATAAGGGCTTGAACAGCACAAGATGTGTGAGCACTGTGAAGACACGAAGATGCTGCATAGTCAGGCGAGACAGCATTATGAGCAATTGACAGAGTTTGGATAGGGCCTCATTGTGGGTCTCCATTCAGCCAGCTGGTCAAATTGTGCAGTATCCAGATTTGTGGTGCATTCGAATCTGACAGTGGTCTGGTGTTGGACTGCATGGTGATGTGAGAGAACATCTGAACACCGCAAGGAAGGACCACGGATATCGTACAACAAGCACAATGTAACCCTTTCCCATCTATGCCTGCTATCTGATAACATGTAATGGACTCCCAGCAACATCCTGTGTTATCCTGCATCATTGGTTGGAGACTAGCACTAGCCGGACTGGGAATAACCATCCTGTGTGGAGTGGTACCATGAAGCATGGACTACCAATGAATGGTGTCACATTGCATTCAGCATTGAATCACGATTCTGCAGTACCCCAGATGACCATTGTCTGCGACTGTGGCAGCAACTTAGGAAGAGATCCGTTTCTTCCAATGTTTTGGACAGGCACTGTGGTGTTAGTCGTGTCGCCTAGGTACAGGGACTTTTTGAGTATGGCCTCTGGTCACAGCAGCTAGTGTCTGTGGGAACTCTAAGGCACAGTGAAAGTGAAAGTGAAGAAGAATTACATGATCTGCTGAATGGAATGTACAGTATAGTGAGTACAGAATATGGATTGAGAGTTAATTGAAGAAAGGCGAAAGTAATTAGATGTAGCAAAAATGAAAAGAGCAAGAAACTTAACATCAGGGTTTATGGTCATGAAGTTAAGGAGTTCTGCTACCGAGGCAGAAAAATAACCCCTGACGAACAGATAAAGAAGGAGATCAAAAGCAGACTAGCACTGGCAAAAAGTATGTTCCTGGCCAAGAAACATCTAGAAGTACCAAACGTAGGCCTTAATTCGAAGAAGAAATTTCTGAAGATGAAGATGTACATTTGGAGCACAGCATTGTATCTTAGTGAAACATGGACTGTGGAAAAACTGGAACAGAAGAGAATCGAAGCATTTGAGATGAGCTGCTACAGACGAATATTGAAAATTGGGTGGACTTTTAAGGTAAAAAATGAGGAGGTTCTGCACAGGAGTGGAGAGGAAAGGAATATGCGGAAAAAGCCGACCAGGAGAAGACACGGGGTGATAGGACATCTGTTTAGACATAAGGGAATAACTTCCGTGGTACTAGTGGGAGTTGTAGAGGGTAAAAACTGTAGAGGAAGACAGAGGTTGGAATACATCCAGCAAATAATTGAGGATGTATGTTGCAAGTGCTACTCTGAGATGAAAAGATTGGCACAGGAGAGGAATTCGTGGCGGGCTGCATCAGACTAGTCAGAAGACTGATGACTCAAAAAGGGGGGGGGGGGGGGCACAATGATATGTTACAGATGTCTTGCGTCCTCATGTGTAACCTCTCATCTAACAGTATTGCGGTGCCATTTTTTAGTAGGACAGTCCCGTGTCACACATTGCACATGCCTCTCTGAACTCCCTGCATGATGTTGAGGTATTCCCTGCATGATTTTGAGGTACTCCCGTGGCAAATGAGGTTCCCAGATCTTTTTTCAATAGAAGATGTGAGAAACAAATTGGACATCAGCTCCCTTCCAGTGCCAATATCCAGGGTACCAGTTACAACAGTTGTGGGCCAGGTTGCCTCAGGACTTTGATACACTTCCCAACCAATTCAGTGCATTTAACCAGACTAGATACAGTGCAGTGTCATAATGATAAATGGTCTGATACAGCCAAGTTATTTGCAAATTGGACTCAGTTTTGTTGTGACTGAAATATGACTGTAATAACCTTTTCAACCCATGATGTTTCATTTTGTTTCCTCCTGCCCTTCTGGATACTTCACTTTTTTGCTCAGACAGTGTATTTTGTACCTTTAACAGTGATGCTCTGAAAAATATTAATAAAGTAACTCATTTTTGTATAACATAGTATATTTCAGAGTATTTGAAAATTTTTATTTCTTGTGATACCATTTTCATGTCAATGTTGGCTCTTTTTATTCCTCCTCCCGCCCCCCCCCCCCCCCCCACCCCCACCTCACATTATCCTTGTTTCCCCCTTCATTTTTTTCCTTTTCTTCACAATGTGGGTAGTGGTTATAACACATTAGCATTGTGCTTTGCTTGTGTGATGAGATATACATTGAAAACTACATGTTTTTCTGATGGTTCATTTTATTTATTCATTTATAATACGGTGTGCATTGTGATGCATATACATTCAGACAACAATAAACATAGCACAGTTCATATGCCGATGTACACATTATGTACGAACTCGGTTACAAATTAACATCCAAGCACCAGATATATTCAGTCGCCTCCTGTTGATGCAAGGAAATTGGTGAAGAATCCCTTGTAGGCCCGATTTGACAGTCTTCCACTGTTTATGGGGTTGTTTGGTTTTTGTTTCTGCAGTCACATTTTGGAGATGCTCTCTTTCCAATTTTATGGAGGGTGTTGGCACTTCTACCATAGACCAGTACGTATTTGGTATAATGTTGTCCATATTTTGCGTGATCGGTTTAAACCACGAGGCTCTTTTGTAATAATGAAAATTTGACATTTTAGTAGCCAGTGCTCTTGCCAGTGTTGTTTCCATTCATTGCGATAGTCGAATTTTGACTTTATCACTTCTGTAGCAGTAACTGTTGGTGATATTCTTGATATCTGACTCCTGTGATCTAGGTCAGCTACGTCATTATGTGTCGGTAACTGAGTGTTCTGAATAATCTTGTGGTACTCTCTAAGGAGGGCATTTTTATGCCATATCTCTGGCAGTGATATGTGGCTCAAGGAGGACAGCCACATGACAGGGCAGGATTTTATTGTGCCATTGATAGTGTACATAGTGTCACTTAGTACCACATCAATGTACAAACTGTTAATCTGTGCAGGGGCGCAGTATTCCACCACCAATTAGACGAGCTCAGCTACTGATGTGTGAATCGTATTTGCCTTGGCACCACAAGAGGTGCTGGACAGGTTATGGATGATGTTAACATTTGTCCTAATTTTACCTGCAGTCTGTCAGGTGCTCCTCTTAGAGAGAGAGAGAGAGAGAGGAGAGAGAGAGAGAGAGAGAGAGAGAGAGAGACTTGTAGATATTTAGGATAGCTGTTGAAAGTTGACATTAAGTTCTCTTCTGGCTGGACTGTTACTAAAGTGGAAGCACTATACTTCCATCTTAGTTGTGTTTAGCTACCATCTCCATTAGTGAAAATAGTCACTCAGCAGCTATCTCTCACAGCTCAAACTGTTTTTGGTGGCATCTAATGATTCAAGTTGTGCAACTACAGCCCAGTTTTCTCCATAGCCGACCTTCCTGGATTTTGTATTTGTCATGTCAGAAATATAAAGACTGAAGGAAAGCTAAGCCATGTGACAGCCTGATGTTTAATATTTTGTTGGAGCTAATTCTTGCCTTGGTAACCACTTTAAAAGTTGTCTCTGCAAGCGTATTATCAGTGAGGAGGATGTTACAGCTGCATAGAATTATCCAGAATAGTTTGTATAACAGCTCATGTCTGCTAACAGCATCTTGATCTGCACTTAAATCTCTGAAAGAAATCAATGTTTTTTTTGGTAGATTGCCTTTATATGAGTTGTCAGAGAGGGTACTTGGTCTTTGTAGCCTCTTGCAGGTTGAAACCCTGCTTGCTCATCTGGCATTGATTCCAGTATCTTAGGCTCAATCTGTTGTGTAGAAGCCTCTCAAGCCACTTGTATATGGTGCTGAGCTACGATTGGTCTATAATTCTTTGGCTGGTCTGTTGGTTTTTGCAGCTTAAGCAATGAAACCCTCAATTACAGTGAAAAATTATCAATAAGCTTATGGCATACTACCAATTATCTTTTAAAGGATTTTTTTAAATTTGTTTTGGATGATAACTATAAGCATTGCCACATTTTAATATGAGTGTAAATTGAACTGTAACTGTTTTGTTACCACATATTGAAATATGTTTATGGTTTATTGATAGACATGTTGATGATTTGCATCGTTTTTCAGAGATATCATGTGCTATGAAACTTTATTGTGTGTCAGAAAGCAAGCCTCTCATCTGTTTATATTGAATTAAAGAACATATGGTTTGTTTTCAGGCTTTTTGAACATTACCTCAGGGATGTTATCAAGGAAGGCCATGAAGATTTAGATTTCAAACAGTTTTTAGCTGATTTCCCATGGATAAAGTTGGTAGAGGTAAGTAACTCCATTTTATCTATCAACCTGTCAAATTTGTGTGGTTTTTTAAAGCAACATCTAAAAATGTAGACATATCAACAAAGCCTGTTTGTCATTGGATGTGGGGTAGCACTTAGTTACTGGGTGATTTAGAATTGATCCCAAGTTTGATCCAACCCCCCTCTTAGTACCATTTTTTATTTAATATTGACTTCTAAAAGATTTCAGAAACTTCTTGCTATGATTATTATTCTGAAAGTTTTGATGTTATGTGTAAAAAGGAGGGCACTTTGTTCGGTAGGCAATTCAAACCCATATGTTCTTTTGTCTTGCTCATGTAATAAAATTATTTTCACTTGTAAGTGTTGGCTTCCATTCAAGAATGTGCTTTCGTATTTGATAAATGATTCTGTTCACTGTGGGACATAGTTTTGTGGGGATTCTGGGTATCTCTGAACACCAAACTTGCAGTGTCTCCAGTTAACTGACAAGCAACAACTGTCGTCTGCATGTTGAGTAAACTGTATGCAAGCTGTTTGTTATTCTTAAAGTCTGTATAGTCAAGAGATTATTGCATACAAAAATGTCCATGGATTATCTGCGCTTTAGACAGCTGTTAGTGTTTTTGTGGAAGGCCATTTATAATCAGACTAACAGTTTAAAAGGATTGGTCCATATTATCAAATGTAACACATGGGGTGTGTTACATTAATGCTTATTTTTACTTCAAAACCACTGCCCAGCAATGATTCCTGAATAATGAGGATAAGCTCAATAACTGGGAGAAATTTTCATGTAGAATTTGAGAGAAAAGCATTGACCTCAGTGTCAAGAGGAGGCAACACAGTTGTTTATATAGTTGATATTAAAAAGAGCTAGAGTGAATACAAATAAAGGAAGGAGTTAAAGTGACCACTCAACATGCTGTTGAGTCTCCAACAGGGCTGCAGCAACAGTACAGTGTAGTTGGCCAGAATATTATAGTTGCTCATACATATGATTGTATGTCTGAGGGTAACAACAATATGGAAAGGATAGATTGCTACTCACCAAGTAGAGTTGCAGACAAGCACAATGAAAAAGAATGCTAGATATGGTCAGCTATTGAACTAAGTCCTTCATCCAACATAGAAAACTCTCATTCACACACACACACACACACACACACACACACACACACACACGCAGCCACTGTTGTCTCCAGGTGCTAATCCTGACAGCAACTGCTTCTGAGGTAAGCAGCAACATTTGCTGAGGTGCAGAAGTAGCGTGGGGTGCGAAGGAGAAGGGATAGCAGAGTAGATGTGGGAGAGGATATTGGTGCTGCCTATGAGGATGTGTAGGGTGGTAGGGATGGGACAGGGCTTCAGTGTACTGCATGCAGCATCTGGAGACTGTCCTTGGGGAGAGGGGGAGGGGTTTGAGTAGAGAAGGGAAGGGTATGCTCAGGGAGAGTTGGATTTTAGAATGACCTCATTGTTTTTCTTTAAATCAGCCTTCATATATTTTCTCAGTATTTTACATAGTTCAGATACTCCATAACGTCACATCAGATTAAATTATAATTTCCCTTCTCAGTTGAAGTAAATTTCGAGTTTTATCACAAAAGTTTCCTAGTTGACCTTTATTTTAATTTGAGCCACCAGCCTCTTATGCAGTTGAAACCATTGTTTCTGCAAGCTTTTTATCCACTGAATTTTGAAATTTTTGCTTGAAGACATACTGGAAGCTTTCTTTGTTTTCTTCAGATTTTAAGAGGTAAATGTTGTGAAATTGTTCACCAGCCATGAGTGTCGGTTATTTCCCCACTGATGCAGGTCTGCTCACTTTTATTGAAATAATATTTGTTAACCATTTGATCTTGTGGGTATGTAAATACAAACACAGTTTGGGGAACTATTGCGACAACAAGAGGTTGGAGATGAACAGTAGACAATGATTGAGATGAGAGATTAACACTGATCTTTAAAATGAACTTACTTCTTCATTTTAAAGTTGAGTGGTGGTCTGGCCTCTCAGCCATTTTGTTCACTTATCCAAATAATTGTAAGTCCCCTGCACTCTTCATTTGTTACACTATCATCATATCATATCACAATGCTACATCTTGTCACTATTTACACTAACAATACATGATTTGCATCTAGGTATCACTGTCATTCTGAAGTTTCCTGGTTACACCCTTTGAAAAGCTGGTTTACTTTAAAGCATAATGGACAACTCACTCTGTTCTCTGTGATATGCTGTTATCATTGCCTCCATGTGTAAGCTAATCTGCTAATCTATCAACTGTGATATATCATCAGCTTAGTATTTTAAATGCTGAACGTCTGGAACTTGTGCACAAGCAAATGTTACATAAAATATAATGCTGTAACAGTAATACATTTTTTGGCAGGAAGGGGGAAAACTAACAATTTATCATTTTCCAAGCTATTATTATAACTCTCTCTTTCTCTCTCTCCACCTCCACCATTTTTCAGTAATAATATTCAGTTGAAGTGGGTGCAATACGGGGTACAGTACTCGTCTATGTTGAAAGTATTGAAGTATGTTGTTGTGTGTGTGTGTTTTTATTGAAGAGTGAAGGAAAATTTCATATGTAAAAATGTCATTCTCATATACTAAACTTTTTATTTCCAGATTTTGGCTGAACATAAACTGAGGAATACTGATTACACCGATCCATTTGTCAAAGGATATAGTAAGAGACCAATTGTAGTGATTGTAAGGAAATCATTTTTGGAGGTATTTCTAACAACTCCATGGTGGTTATCAGAGGCAGAATCATTACAGTCAGGTGAGCTGTTAAATGCTTTCGAGGTTTAATTCTGTTTGTATAAGACGGTTCAAGAAGTTCTGAGTCAATACGGAGATTGTTGTGCAGCCTGTGTTGCAGTTGTCATTTGTTTGTTTTGAGCAGCCAGTGATCATTCATTTCAACCTAGTTAGTTTCCAGCTGCTATCTATGATGCACCAGTAGAGCAGCAAGTTACATACTTAGCTTTTTATGTTTTTTTGTAGTTTACTTTTTAAATCCAGTGTGTGTTTTTATATTTAAGAGGTGTAATCTCGCATTTTAGTAACTGTAAAGTGTAGATTATGCAGTCTGTAGCATAGTTGTCATTTCTATTAAGCAGCCAGCCACACAGCTCAGTAAGGCATCAGCGTCTGTTGGTGACATTTGAGAAAAGTAGTAAGATATATATTTAGAATGAAAATAGACATAAAAAACTTCAAACAACAAAGATAGCTACTTTACAGTATTTATTTAGATTGCAAACTAACTTGCCATCTTCAGATCTTATGCAATACATTTCAGTGAATCTCGACCATGTCATATCGTAAAAAGACATTCCGAGAATGTGTATTTTTATGATGTGACACATTCGAGATTCATTGGAATGTATTGCATATGATCCAAAGATGGCAAGTTAGCTTGTAGTGATCTTGGCTGTTTGAAGATTTTTGCTTCTATTTTCATATTAATGTAGATGCCACTATAGGCGAAGAATGTCAAGTGTGTGTGTGTATATATAAAAAACAAAGAAGCTGTAACTTACCAAACGAAAGCGCACGCACGCACGCACACGCGCGCGCACACACACACACAAACACACACACACACACACACACACACATATGTATTCAAGCTTTCGCAACCCCTGGTTGCCTCATCAGGAACCATCTTTCCTGATGAAGCAACCAGGGGTTGCGAAGGCTTGAATATTTGTGTGTGTGTTTGTGTTTTTTATTGTGTCTATCAACATACCAATGCTTTCTCGTTTGGTAAGTTAAAGCATCTTTATTTTTATATATATATTTTTCCCATGTGGAACGTTTCCCTGTATTATATATAAACCTGGAGACATAATTACTGAAACAGTACTTGTATGTTAGAAGTATTGACCCTGGCTGTTGAGACACTTGTCCACTGCGACACAAGGCGGTGAATGGCTGTCTCATAAAATTCTCGGGGCTGCAATGGCAACCATGGGTGAGATTGCCTGGTCCTTTTCATTTGATTGCTTGGCGAAGGTTGGTCAAGGTTTGCGAGTAACACTGTGCATTCACTGTTGTCCCGTGCTGCAGCAAGTGAATGAGAAGGGGGCGATCTTGGCTAAAGAAGAATGTCAGCATAACCTTTCCTGCACTCGTGTGGATGGCCTAGGTGTTTTTTTTTTTACCCTGGATGCTTCCACTGGAGACTTAGTCATTTTGATTCTGGTTCAAAGTGATGGCACTGTAACTCATCTCCAGCCACCTCTTGTGTCAGGAACACATTCCCTTCCAGGGCCTAGTGCTGCAGATTAGCAAGACAGAGGGCCATTCGACATGCTTCCTGGTGTGGTTGAAGACTGTGGGGCACCCATTGTGCAATCACTTTGCACATGTGCAGTCGTTCCTTGTGAACACTTCTGATGATCAATCCGACCACGGCAGCTATGGCTTTCACTGTCAGGCAGCGGTCCTGGGTAATGAGTGCATCCACCAGCTGGATGATGTCATCACTAGTGCAGTGTGGTGCTCCAGACCGTGCATCATCAGCTAACGACACCCATCCTTCCCTGAAGCGCTTGTGCCGTGCCTTGACCCTTGCAAGAGACGTGCAGTGTTCACCTCACACTTTTGACATTTGTCGATGAATGTCCGTTCCTCCTACTCCTTCCGCTGTCAGAAAATGAACACCACCTCTTTGCTCTTCTTTTGATGCCTCCTCGTCACTGTTTGCAATGCGACTGGCAGTGTTATATGATTGGTGCATGCTACTGCTAGCTCTGTGTAGTCACGTTACGTGCAACTGTGCCCTCTACTGACAGGCTGTGAACTTCCACACTCTGGTCGGAACCACCCCTCGTTACACACGCCACGATATTACCCTCCTGTCACTGGTTTTGCGCATTCCATACTTCGGCTCATTTCTTTTTGAATGCCCCTTATATTATGTATTTAGCTTTTTGTGTGTGTTTTTATAGTTAATTATCATGCTATTATTACTAGGATGGATGGGGTGTCACAGTTCGCAGCTTTGTTTCAAGAATTGATCAGGTCTTTTGAACTGAAGCTGAGGTCTCAATCAAAGGCATTGTTGATTCTGTGATGGCTTTGGCAGCAGATTTCTGGACCTGCGATATAGGATGGGGAATTGTAGGACTGCCCATGATAGGTCAGGAGTGCACTACACAATGTAAGCAGCTACTTGGGTAGGTGTGGAGTGCACATGGGGCTTTTTAGGCTACATGATAGTTTGACAATCGTGGATGAATGCTCACCAGTCAATACGCACATAGCAAAATCAGATTGCATACAAAGTAAAGACACTTAGACTGTCAAAATTTTAGCAGTAAATTGCTGAAGTGTTTGTAACAAATTTCTTGAATTTAGGTTAAAATGGCTCTGAGCACTATGGGACTTAACATCTGAGGTCATCAGTCCCCCAGAACTTAGAACTACGTAAACTTAACTAACCTAAGGACATCACACACATCCGCACCCGGGGCAGGATTTGAACCTGCGACCATAGAGGTTGCACGGTTCCAGACTGAAGCACCTAGAACCACTTGGCCACACCAGTCGGCTCTTGAATTTAGGGCCTGACCTAATTCTCTTTACACATAAATAATCTGACAGACAAGATGAGCAGCAATCTGATGCTGTTTGTTGATAATACTGTGGTTTTCAGAAAGGTGTCATTGTTGAGTGACTTTAGGAGATACAACATGACTTACACAAAATTTCTAATTGGTAACTAGTGTAAGTGAGCTAAAATTAATTATCAGATACTTTTGCCAGCCACCTAATTCTCCCATGACAATTTGAAACTCATTCAAAGAAATCCTACACTCAGCAGTGCAGACATACCCAGATCATGTGGTATTCATTGCAAACGAGTTTAACCTACTGAGAATAAAGTGGGACATCTATGGATTCATTGCCGGTGGTACAAAAAGGCAGTCGTGTGGAGTACTTCTGAACATACTTTCTGAAAACTGTTTGAGCAGCTAGTTCGTCAGCCCACATGCTATGGGCATATTTTAGAACTTGTAGCTTCAGACGGGTCTGATCTTGTCAGTGGTGTCAGTACAGAGACATGGATTAGTGACCGTGATGTCAACACAACTACAAAGGTTACTAAAATGAATAAGCCTATAAGAAGGCTAGGAGAATGTTTTTGCCAGAAAGAGCAGGTAAGTAGTTGTTGACATCCCATTTAGAAAATAAATGGACTTCACTTAGTTCCAGTATGACGGATGTAGAGGTGCAAAGTTTAAATGGATTGTAAATCATGCCCTGGAGAATAATGTGCCGAGTAAGTTGATTATGGATGGTAAAGATCCACTTTTAGCCGGCCGCGCTGGCTGTGCGGTTCTAGGCGCTCCAGTCCGGAGCCGCGCTGCTGCTACGGTCGCAGGTTCGAATCCTGCCTCAGGCGTGGGTGTGTGTGATGTCCTTAGGTTAGTCAGGTTTAAGAAGTTCTAAGTTCTAGGGGACTGATGACCACAGCAGTTGAGTCCCATAGTGCTCAGAGCCATTTGAACCGAGATCCACTGTGGTTTAACAACAAAATTCAGAAACTGCTGAGGAAGCTGAGATGGTTACACTCTCAGTTAAAAAAAAAAAGTTCGAATGATGGCATCTAAAAATTAGTAGAAATTCACGTGTCTGTAAAAAGATTGATGCATGAAGCGTACAACAATGACCACCATAATACCTTAGCAAAAGATCTTGCAGAGAAATCAAGAAAGTGCTGATCCTGCGTAAAATCATTAAGCGAGGTTGAAGTTTCTCTCCAGTAACTCTTTGACAAGTCTGGTGTGGCAGTAGAAGATGGCAGAAGGAAAGCCGTAGTTCTAAATCTGATATTGAAGAAATCATTCCACAGGAGGATTGCAATAACATACCATTATTTGACCATCTTACAGAATCACGTATGGAGGAGATAGTAACAGGCATCCCTGCCAAAGGGAAGCAGCTGAAAGAGTTGTGAACAAAGGGGTAAGTTGCCAGGTGCATGTGGAATCCCAGTTAGGTTTTACATAGAGTACTCTACGACACTGGCCCAGCGCAAAGTCTCAAGTGACTGGAAAAAAGTGCAGGTGACTCCTGTATATAAGAAGGGTAAAAGAGCAAGCCCACAAAATTACAGACTGATGTCCTTATCATTGGTTTGCTTCAGAATTCTTGAATATGTTCTCAGTTCAAATATAATAAATTTCTTTGAGACAGAAGAGCTTCTGTCCACAAATCAGTGCGCATCTAAAAAGAGTAGATTGTTCAGAACTTAGCTTGCCATTTTCTCACATGATGTCATGTGACCCATGGATGAAGGGCAACAGGCAGATTCCATATTCACAAATTTTCAGGTAGCATTTGACTCGATTCCCCACTGTTGGCTGCTAACGAAGGTATGAGCATAAGATACACTCCATCATGCATCATACCTTATACCCTCCATAATGCACTATAGGGTGACTTGCAGAGTACGTGTATGGATGTAGATTGGTAGGTAGAAGGTTATTTCTTGATGAGCTGCTCAAGAAACACACAAATATTTTTTCACAGTAGGTTCTGAGGGAAGAATCATCTGTCTTAAAGAACAAATAAACATATCACAGCAGTAACATACTACAGTGTATGAATTACACCATTAGATTCATAGAAACAAATGATTTCATGGATCACTTACAGATACTAATCCTACAGTGAAACAGTGCGAGATGTTCATCAAGTGTAATGACATGGAGTGTGGCTGTGGATGCTGATGAGAAAAATCAAGCACTGAAAGCTATCTACTTGGTTCTGCTACTGAAATCATAAGTCTGAAATGTTCCTTTGGGAATTGCATGTGTTTTATATCATGAAACATCACAGTATGTGACACATGCCAATAACTGCACAGTAATTGGCTCTTAATTTGTTAAACTTGAGACACATCATCATTAAAATACTAATTTACAATTTTTATTTCATATTAATTGTAAATAAATGACTTATTTGCTATGTAGCAGGTACAAAATAACAAGGCATTACATAGATTTGTCACTTGTACAGTCTGTATAGTGTAGTAGTAACTGTCATCCTTGCTCCAACAACATCTGTGTCTAGATTTTCTTTTCTGCAAGCCTTTTGCAGCATTGTGACATTGTGTCCAGATCAACTAACAACAGTTGTTTTCAGTACTAGGTTTTTAAAATTAGTTTCTTACAATTTCACTATTCAGATTCTAAATTTACTCTGCTTGTATCCCAATATGACATTCTGTTATAATATTTTTTTCATCTCTTAATTGACCCACCGATCTGATTACTGAATTTCTAGTCTGGCTCTTATTATTGTTATTAACAATGTACAAAAAGATAGGTTGCTACTTACCGTAAATACGAAATGCTAGGATGCAGATAGGCACAATGTAGAGACACTTACACATAAGCTTTTAGCCACAGCCTTCACCGGAAAAAGAGAAACACACACCATTCAGTCACACAAGCTAACACATTACGTGCACAAAAATACACACGCACATGACCTCAGACTCTGGCAGCTCGGCTCAGAATGCATTCTGACGTTCTGGTCTGAGCTGCCAGAGTTGGCATTCATGTGTGCCGAGGTACGCTTGTTTGTGTGAATAAATGGTGTGTGTTCCTTTTCTTCCAACGGCATTCTGGCCCAATCAGCTGGAGTTGGGGTCATGTGTGCATGAGATGCTTGCTTGTGTGGATGAATGGCATGTGTTTCTTTTTTTCTGTGAAGGCTGTGGCCAAAACCTTATGTGCAAGTGTCTTTTAATTGTGCCTATCTGCAAATTAGCAGAAGAGGAATAAAGTATTGAAACAGCTTAGATGATTATTCTGAGATCCCTTCTCGGACTGACATTGAGAGAGTGGCGAGTGAAGACATAAAACCAGCAACTGCACATGAAAACAACAATGACAGAACAGATTAGGCGCTACCAAAGAAGTAATATAATCACATCCGAAAGATGCCACCTGAGCATCTGCCTTGGCAGCCTTTACATTTTAATGCTACTGGAAAAGATAGTATAGAATGGTGATTGAAGAGATGGAGACAACAGTTGTGTTAATTTCCTTTGGATTTGGAACAGGCCAACATCCACTCCTTGAAGTGTAAAAAGAAGATTTTATGTAAACATGAAATACCATGTGGTATTTTATTGTCCATCTCCTCTGCTGCCCCCATTTCAAAGGGTTGTACATATTCTTTGTCCTCGTTTTCATGTGCCGGGACATGTAATATGCATATACAATAATGTCTGCAGTTTGTGTGCTTCACTGAAATATTTAAATTCCCAACACTAGGGATGCAAGTTGTTATTGTATCAAAAGGCAAATTCAATTTAAAAATTTGTTAAATTACAAGGAGAGAGATTGTTTGTCCAGCACATACCTTTTGGAGGTGAAATACTAAGTTCTACCAATTGGAACACTCAATAATATAAAAACTATTTCTAGCTTTCTGAATTCTGTTCTGTTTCTTCCTCAGAGACTAAAAAGGCTGACTGAGAGAGATCGGAATGGAGTGGCAGGTCAGTTAGATCACAGAAGGAGAGGAGTCCACCTGCTGAGAGAACAATATGACAAGAATAGCGGTGAAGGTGTAAGAGAGACAGGAAGTCAAAGATATGTTCTATGCCAACTTCAGTTCATATGTGATACGAGGGTTGACTGAAAAGTAATGCCTCCCCCTTCATAACTCTTCAACAGTTGGTAGCATTGGTATACGGCAGTTCTGGCTTGTTCCATAGCCTCTTCTCTACAGCTCCAGTTAGCGGGAAGCCTTAGCATTGAATGATTGTGTTGTTACAGTGTAAAGTACGGAACCCTGTGCAGATGGTCGGTCAATATGATTTAAGCAACCAGTCATTGAAATCTTGACAGCAGAAGGTGTCGCCCAAAAGGAGATTCATCAGAGAATGAAAGCAGTTTATGGTGATTGCGTTGATGTGAGTGCTGTGCATTGGGCAAGTAAGTTTAAAGATGTTGAGCCGGGAACATCTGACCTGCTTGACAAAGAGTTGGACATCCTGTGACAGCAATCACCAAGTTTCACAAGCAAAATGTTGACAGATTGATTCAGGATGATCGTTATATCACTCAGAGAGAAACTGCAATCACAATTGGCATTTCACAAGAACGTGAGGGTCACATTATTGTTTTGCTTGGCTATCAGAAGATCTGTGCAAGATGGGTACCCCAGATGCTGACTCGTGAAATGAAAGTGCACAGACTTGCAACTCCTCTTGCGTTATGAGAGTGAAGGTGATGCCTTTATCCATTCAATAGTGACAGGAGACGAAATGTTTTTACACCATTATGACCCGGAGACGAAACGTCAGTCTATGGAATATCGACACAAAGACTCAACCCAGAAAAAGAAATTCAAGGGGCAGCCCTCAGCTGGAAAAATCATGGCCACAGTATTTGGGGATGTAGATGGTGTTATCCACGTTGATTTCCTTGAAGATGGAACAACAATAAATTCAGAGCTGCAAACTCTGAAATGACAGGTAACAAGGGTCAGAAAGGAAAAGGGAAATGTTTTCCTGCAGCATGACAATGCCAAACCACACATTTCATAAATGTGCCACCACAACAGAACTTCAGAGACTGAATCTCACCACCATACGGCATCCTCCATATAGTCCAGATTTAGCACCATCTGGCTTCCATCTGTTCCCGATAATGAAAGACGATCTGCAGGGATATCATTATGTGTCTGATGAAGATGTTGAGAGAACTGTGAGGCTGTGGTTGCAGAAACAATGTGTCGACTTCTTCCATGACGGCTTCAGAAAACTTGTTCACCGTTGGCAGAAATGTATCCCATTGGCTGGTGATTATGTGGAAAAGTGAATATTGGCAATTAAAGACTCACATTCTAAGGATTATTTCTGCATTTGATTTATCAAAATATTCCCATCCAAATCCAATTAACGAAGTGGAGGTATTGGTTTCCATTCAACCTTCGTAGAAGGGACAACAGTGAAAGATGAATATTGATTAAAGACAAAGCCAAATGAAAACTGATGAATGATTCCATTAAGGATTAGGAGAAAAGTGGAAAAAGAGAAGGAAGGGATGGGGGGGAATACTACATTTACCCGATGATAAGATGGGTTTTTTCCCCCCAAAATTCAGCATTTGAAAAATACAGGATTGTCTTATATTGGCAGATTAAACTATTGCTGCAGAGGCCAACAAATGGTTCAAATGGCTCTGAGCACTATGGGACTTAACATCTTTGGTCATCAGTCCCCTAGAACTTAGAACTACTTAAACCTAATTAACCTAAGGACATCACACACATCCATGCCCGAGGCAGGATTCGAACCTGCGACCGTAGCAGTCACGCGGTTCCGGACTGAGCGCCTAGAACCGCGAGACCACCGCGGCCGGCAGAGGCCAACATTTTCATGTTGTGTAGTAGAGGGTATAGGAGTAGTCTTTCATTTATAGGGGTCATCTTTTATTTATTTTTATAGGGGTCGTCTTACATTTAGAGATGAAGCTTTGGCTGCGGAGGTAATTTGCGGATTTATTTTGAAGATATCAGAAGGGCAGGGGCTCAGCAAATGATACTCGCATTTCAACGGGATTAGGATTTCCCGATATGCTAAAGTGCTTGATACAGTATCCTTGTTGCCTGAATTATTGTGTGACATTGACTCACGTGGTGCTAGTGCAAGATGTAAGCAAGAAACTATTAACCAGCCACTACAACACTCTATTCCAGTGATTAAAATTTGACAATTTTGTGAAACATGGCAGGAAATATCATTAAATTCTATCATCTTTTAAACTTTTGTTGTATCTGAACAGGTTTGCAATAAATGTTCTCATACATGTGTGGGTACCGTAAACAAACATTAATTAATGCTGCTTTTTAAGTAAAGGTAACATTCAAAAATGGAAACATTGTCCTTCAGTACCATTAGTTGATTCATAACCCAGACCAGTATTTTATTTGGCTATGAGAGACTGTAATGATTTACACAGTGGATTGCAAATGAGAAATTCAGTCCCTATTAGAATACTGGGTAAAAACATTACCAGCTTTTAATCAGCTTTAGAACATGATGGTGACATTTAGTTGGAAGAAAATTAATCCAGAATGAAATGTCTTACAAAGGAAATAAATCACAGTAAACTGACTGTAATTGTTGTTGCAAGAATAAATTACAGAGGCTAGGTCCGTAGTGGAGATTGCATCACTAAATTGTGGGAGAAGTGAAAGATTGAGAATGGGACTGAATCATAATTTTGATCTTTTACTTTTGTATAACCATAGTTGGTGTTGTTACATATGACCTGAACACCAGAAGATATTTCAGTCTGCTTTTCACAGTTGCTACAGGAGGGGTGAAGTGGAACAATGACACCAGCGTGGCTGAAAGCAAGCACAATTCCAGGAAGGGGAGCAGTGAGCAAACAGCATATTTCATTATGTTGCCAACTATGGGAAAACATACCATTTGGCTTTTTGTGAACATCTACCACATTTAGACCAGTTTGCTTGAACCCATTGGTAGTTGGGATCAAATTTACTTAAAAATTGGACAAATGCTCAACAATAGTGATCATTTCTGTAGGAGATGGTAAAAGTCTAGATAGAGGCCACTGGTGTACTTAACGTTTTTTCTTGTCGTAATGTTGTTATTGCTCACCTCGATGTATGACAGTAATGAGGTGGTGTGTCAGCTGGTTCTAAACATCCAATGAGAGAGTGGCGAGCAGGCAATATGTTTTGAAACAAGAAACATTGTGAATTCTCATGTCAGTATAGAAGCAAAAGCCAATATGCATTCAGAGAAAGCAGCTATGTTCTCAGGTACCACCAGAACAACCACCTCGGAAATAGGAACATATTCTGAAGGAACAGCCAGCTATTTGTGACAACAAAGATATAAATTTCAGAGCTCTGGTATTAGGATAATGATGTTGTTGTTGTTGATGATGATGATGATGATTAAAAATAGTGATACCACAGACTACAGGGTTAATAAGCAGAAAAGGCAGAAAATAAAACAGTCCAAAAATTTAAGGAAACATCTGTAACAATGGAAAATCCAGGATGGAATGTAACAATATTATGAAACATATAGTTGCTACTCACCATATAGCAGAGATGCTGAGTTGCAGATAGGCACAACAAAAAGACTGTCACAGAATAAGCTTTTGGCCAACAAGGTCTTTGTCAAAAATAGATCTCTCACACACACACACACACACACACAAAACCGCAACTCATGCACACATGACTGCAGACACACAGTGTGGCTTCAGTTGCCAGAGAATACGGTCATGTGTGTGTGGGTTTGTGCCTGCGCATGTGCGCTTGCTTGTGTGTGTGTGTATTTTTGACAAAGGCCTTGTTGGCTGAAAGTTTATTATGTGATAGTCTTTTTGTTGTGCCTATCTGCGACTCAGCATCTCCGCTATATGGTGCGTAGCAACTATCCTTTTCATAATATTATAAGCCATTTCTTTTTAATAAATCATGATTGATTGAAACCCTGAGCTGCCGACAGGTGTTGTTGATATACCTCTATGGGGCAGCTTAAAATGTGGACTCGAACCTGGGATCTCCTGCTTACATGGCAGACATTCTGTCCAGCTGAGCCACCGAGGACACAGATGAATAGTGCGACTGCAGGGACTTATCCCTTGCACGCGTCTCGTGAGACTCACATTCCCAACTGTCCACAATCCACATATGTAATGTTCCTAATAGATATTTGCCCATCCACTCATTACTCGCGCCAACTAAGGTGACGATTCCCATAAGAATTTGGGCAACCTGTGCGCATTCTTTTTGTTTATTTTATTTTCCCTAGTATTATCAAAATGTAGACAATCAATAAATGACAGAAATTTAGAATAGGCATAATGTTAAGTTTTTGGAAGGTACTTTAAGTTGATAAAACAGTTCATAATTTTAATTAGTCAGAATACATTAAAAATAAATTTTCTCAAGGAGTCCCTTATAAAAAGAGGTCTTTTATTTAGGGTCATCTTATACTTGGGTAAATACGGTAAATAATTGTGAAAATAATTAATTTTTCTGTATTTGGAGAGGGGTGAGGGTGGGGGAAGAGTGCATTGTGAATAGTAGTCAAGGTCTAGAAGATGACAGAGTTCGATGATATGTTGAAGAACTAGTTTCCACATCCAGAATTCAGGAGAATTAGTGCTGGGTGAGAACATCCTAATGGCCCCATGGTGTAGCTGGCATTCAGATATTTTGAGTCATGTTGTAGAGCAAGCTCAATAGCTGGGTCATGGGTATTCCCTAGACGAGCACTTCTTTTGTACTGAGCTAGTTCAGTGGTGAGCATTCTTATGTAAAGTGGCATGCTATAACATTGACTGGTAAACAACATGTGTTGTACATATTTCTCAGCCTTTTATGTTGTAGGATTTGTCAGTGGTGGGGCTAAATATAGTGGTAGAGGCTGTTTATAAAGATCAGTTTTTATAGTGGGAATGATTACAGGGGAGGAACCTTGAGGTAGAGGTGATAGTTGCCTGGGAACATTAAGAGGTTAGATGAGTGTGTTACAAGAGTGACGGAAGGTGATAGTGGGTGGTGTGGGAAGTGTGTCAGGGTAAGATTTTTTCATTAATACTTGAAAGAGTCATACTCTTAGTGAAGTAATGGATTGAGGCATGTGTGGCGAGGAGGGTCCTTTTGGGTTTTGTTGGAAGTTGGAGCTACAGCGAGTGTTCATCAGAAACAAGGGTATCATCAGGAATGCCCTAGGAAAGTGTGACAAAACCTATCGTTTCCTGCACACGCATGCGATCTGATGGATAGGGTGAACAGCAGTATGCAGCTGTTTTGCTAATAATGCCATAATGTAGGGGAAGTGACTGGAGAAGGGTACAGGATGAGTTGGACAGAATTTCTGTTTGGTGTGATGAATGACAGCTTGCTCTGAATGAGGGACAATATAATTTGATGCAGATGAGTAGGAAGAACAATCCTGTAATGTTTGAATACAGCATTGGTGGTGTACTTCTTGACATAGTCACATCCAATTAATATCTAGGCATAATATTGCAAACCGATATGAAACAGAACAAGCTTGTAAAGTCAATTGTAGGAAAGGGGGAATTCTGCGAGAGTGTAACTCATCTATAAAGGAACCCACATAAACGACACTTATGAGCTCAATTCTTGAGTATTGCTCAAGTGTTTGGAATCCCCAGCAGGTCAGATTGAGGGGAAGATACCAAAGCAATTCTTATGGATGGTGCTAGATTTGTTACTTGTAGGTTCGATCAACACAAAAATATTAAAGAAGTGGTCCATGAACTCAAATGAGAAGGGAAGACAACAGTCTTTTTGTGAAATCCAATTGAGAAAGTTTGGAGAAATGACATTTGTTGCTGACTTCAGAACAAATCTGCTGCTACCAGGGTTTGTGTGGAGGTATACATATAGCCATGTTTTCCTTGCTCTGTTTGCGAATGGAACAGGACAGGTAATGACTAAATGGTGGTATAAATTACCCTCTACAATATACTGTATGGTGGCTTGAGGAGATATACATTTGTTAAGTGACAGGAACAGACTGCCTGCAAGACTTCTTTGCCAACCAAATCTGTGGGGTAATTTTTGGAGAGGAAAGTTTGGGTGGGGTTCTTGATATAGGTGTTGATTGATTTGATGGATTTAGTGTTGGAGCCATTCTTTTCCCAGTTTAAGGACAAAGCCTCCCTCCCTCCCTCACACACACACACACACACACACACACACACACACACACACACACACACACACACCCTTGTGTGTGTGTGTCAGGGAGAGAGGGGGGGGGGGGGGGAGCTGAAAAATCAGTGAAATTGTGCAAACACTAACATGAAAGTTAAATGGAGAAGTTTGTGATTGAAAATAGTTCATACTACTGTATTTATCTGATTAGTCACTTCACAGTTTCACAACCAGTACTGGTTACAGCTAACAACTGATTATTCAGTCATTCAAATCAGGAAATTTATTTCCTTTATTAACATGGTAAAAAGTTGTATTACAGTGAAGCTGTTGAGTTAGTCAGATTACTACTGTAAGAAAACTAGTGAAATTATGTATTATTTTACATTTCTCTGTGCAACACACATCAGTCAGTTGCATATGAGTGCCCGCCTATTGCCCCTTTTTTTTTTTTTTTAAGTCCTGGAATTTCTGTCATCATATTGTAGTAAGCTGTTTTCTAGCAGAAAGCATTAATCTGAATATGTAACTGATTCTGGGTCTATTATTTTATAAAAGTCATTCATTCTGTATACAGTTATAAAATTTGAACATTGCATAATTTGAGCTAGCTATTTTTGCAATTTTTGTTGTTTCATAAATAATGAACCATAAATAATACACAAAATATTGTAACTTATATATTCACATTATGTGTTGCACATGATAAAAATGTTTTTTATTCTAGGTCAACAGGCACCAAATGAGCCAGAAATCATGAACACTACACCCCAAAAAGAAGCTGAAATCCTACTTGAATGCCTAGAAACAAAAGTTGATGAACCAGTCCAACTGGCAGACAGGTCATGTCTTGATAAGCAGGGTAGCCCTGTCATGCATGGGAGTATGAGATTAAGGAATGTTTTAAGAGAAGTATCTTTGTTGGAAAATAAGGTGGACCACCTGGAGAAGCAACAGAGTTCCATACTAGCAAAGCTGGAAAAGGAGTTAATATCTGGTTAGTATGGAGGCAACAAATTGCCTTACGAATACTTCTTATAGCATTATTTGATTATTTTAACAAACAAATTGGTGATGAACTTATGAACCTCATTTTTCAATTTAAATTTAACTCTCTCCAGCATTGGTATGCCCTGTAGTTCTGATTATTATGAAATTTCACTTTGATGAATTCAACTTCCATTCCCCTATAACTGTTCATTACAAACCATCAACGTTGTGACAGAGGAGTGGCTTTTATATCTCAACAATACAGGGATCAGGTGAATCCACATCAAGTTGTGTATGTGGAGAGACTACACTAACATAGGGTTCATGAAGAAGAGTGAGGAGAATTTTTGGTAGTTGCTGGGACATCTGGATGACTGACCAATCTGACCTTGTAACATTAGCCCACATGGCCTTGCTATGTTGGTATTATGAATGGTTGAAAGCAAGTACAAAACTGCACCCATTACATTTCAAGAAGTAGATTTGGACTACGCCCAAAATTTATTGGTTATGAACTACAGATTAAAACTCCATAAATAAGTTAGTCCGTTAGTTAGCTACATGTTCCATAGATCATTTGAATGATTCTTTCATGAAAATGATGTAGAACAAGTCATTTTACAGGATATGTATATTGCATATTGAACTCATTTCTGGGGCACTGACAGCTTTAATAATGGGCATTAAGGGTCATTTTTCTCTCTAGTGTTGTAGGTCTTTACTTCACCATTCTTCTCAAATTGTAATTGATCATTCATGATGAATTTCATTAGCAAATATATGTATTGTGATGATGTAGTGAAAATGAAAATGCCTTGCTCCTTAAAGGGGTATCTCATGACATCCATGGGTGAACACCGCATGTTGTTCTTACTGCTTGTTTTTCTACTTTTTTTATAAGTGGTGGGTTACCCCAGAAAATTCTTCTGTAAGACATTATTGAGTGGAAATATGAGAAATCTGTCAGGAATTTTAATGCTTTTGTTTCCCAGATTAGCAATTATACAAAGATCGAAAGTAGCTGAACTTAATTGTTTGAGAAGCTCAGAAACATGCTTCTTCCAGTTCAAGGTTTTTTCAATATTTACACCCAGAATTTGGAGCATTATACCCTATTTATTGACTCCTGCTCATGTACTACATCAGCTGTTGGTATGACTATTTGTTGTACCAAACTGAGTATTTGATTCCTGATTGTGCACCACGTCAATTGTTGGTATGACTCTAGTTGTTGTACATTACTTAATATAGTGTGTGTTTTCAAAATTGAGCGAGAGGCTGTTTTCTGAGAACACCAAATAATTCTTTGGAAATTATCATTTACAGTTTCTTTTGTTGCTTTTTCCATGATTTAATTTATTAGAGTGCTAATGTAATTTGCAAAAAGTATCAATTCTGCTTATTGAATATTAAGTGGAATGTCATTCATACATTACATTACAGAAAGAGAGAAAAAAAAACCTTGAAGAAACTATTATGTAATGTAAAGAGGGAGTAGAAGAAGAAGAAGAAGAAGAAGAAGAAGAAGAAGAGATGGAAGATTTGATTCTGTAAGTGTAATGTAACAGAGCACTGAAAGAGCTGGCTAAGATACCATTCACCCAGAATTATTGGCTCTCTTGGGAGAATTAACCACACTACCTGTTATGCAACAGATAAGAGACTCACAAAATACCCGTAGACTACAAGTAGAATGTAATAATCCCAATACCAAAGAAAAATGCGCTGATAGGTATGAATAATATCAAACCATTGATTTCATGAGTAATGGTTTCAGAATACTTACACAAATTATTCACAGAAGAATGGAAAGACTTTTTAGGATTGACCAAGGCAAGATCATTTTGGATTTTGGTGAAATGTAGAAACATGTGAAGCAAACTGACCATTTAACTTGTCTTAGAAGAAAAGCTGAAGAAAGATGAATCTATATTTATAGCATTTGTAGATTTAGAGGAAGCTCTTTATTTCAAATAAGTGAAAGGCAACTACTCACCTATAGTGGATTGATGTGAGGAGCACAGATACACATAACAGGAAACAGCATCTACACTAGCTTTCAAGCAGTTAGTCTTTTCCTAGCACAAGGACACACATTCACATACACAATCACCTAGCCACCCAAAGGCACAATCCCGTTATCATGGCAAGAGTCTCTAAAGATAGATAATTTGAGTCAGACTGTGACAAGTTTTTTGCAGTGACACTTGTCACAACAAAGTTTAAAATCTTTTGTATGTTATGAGGAAAACAAAACATGAATGAACATTGTGAATTGTGATTTTTTTCAGCTCATTCCAAACAGATGCTAATCATTTAATTAGAGTACAGGATAGTTAGTAAGATATCATAGATCATAGTATTTTAACATTAATGTAACTTCTTTGTGAAAAGACTATTGACCAACTATATCCTGCTCAAATATTCAGTTCATCCTTCATGAAATCTTCAACTGAATTGTAAATAATATCATTACTGACAAAGACTAACTTGGTTCCCCATCACACCCACACCCACACACACCATCCACCAGCCCCATCCTCCACACCTCCCACCACTCTCCCCGTTGAGTCTAGCTTCATACTCAGAATGTTCCTGTCCTAAAATTGTTTGTAAATTGTAATTCCCATGTATTGGGGAATCTGAGCATGTAAGTAAAACAATGAACAATATTTCTCATATTACATGAGTGATTGAAATAGTTTTTCGTAAATGATTCTAAATTACTATGTAAAAATATGATAATATCGTAGATGTGTAGGGTGAGAACTGTTAACAATTGCATTTTTTTTAAAATAACGTGCAACATGATTTCCATGGCTTTACAGCACACACGTCACACAAGCACAACTTGGATGCTTTGGTCAGGGACAGTGTTGACCAGGTTGCCATGAAACATCCTTGACAACACTGGTAAAATCAGCTATTGACACTGTTATTGCACCTTGGTTGCAGACATTAATTGTACTTTGTAGATACCTAGTATTTATTATTGAAGGTGTTGTTTTGTAAAAATGGAGGAAAGTAACCATAAAGTTGTGATGTTCAATTTCTCCCCAACCGAAAAAGATTTTATACTGGAAGTCGTATTGTGTCAGCATAAAAAAAAAGGCAAGGAATTCACAGAACATAGGGACAAATCATGACATGAAGTGTTTGAAAATGAGTTACGTCAATATTAAGAAAAGGACCAACAAAGGGTCCATGAGTGGCAGGGTGTAATTTCAAGATGCGCTTCACAATTATTACATTCCATCACTATGTAACTACATGTGCTGTGTAAGCTGGAACAAAAACGGAGTCAAAACTCTTCAAAGTTGAAATGCATGAAACAAGAAGCAGTAATTTCATCAGGGCTGCTGTTACAGAAAATGAGCAGACACTGAGAGTAGACCGGAAGCCACAGTTTATTCCTATTTCCAATTCCTATGTTGACAATGCAGATTTTCATCCCAAAGTTATAAACAGTGATTTGTATACATTTTAATGTTGTTGAATAAATGGCTTGAAACTAATTTGGCTGGAAAATATAGTTTATATTATTATCTGTTATGTTCTTGTTCATTTGCCGGCCGCTGTGGCCGAGTGGTTCTAGGCGCTTCAGTCTGGAAACGCGCGACCGCTACGGTCGCAGGTTCGAATCCTGCCTCGGGCATGGATGTTTGTGATGTCCTTAGGTTAGTTAGGTTTAAGTAGCTCTAGGGGACTGATGATCTCAGATGTTAAGTCCCATAGTGCTCAGAGCCATTTGAACCACCCTGTTCATTTCTTGTTCTTATACAGATTTAAATAGCATTTTAGGCTACATTTCATTCATCTGGTGCACTGACTGCTATGTTGTACTGTGCAAGTCAATTGCTGCAGCTGTAACATCTGCCACACAGTTTTGTTTTTCTCTGAGTCCTAAACTTAAACAACTCAATATTTTGCACATTAACAAACATTGCCAGAGGCTAAAGAAGTGGTAAGTGGAACAAAATTTTCCAAGACTGACACTGGATTGACCATGACATCTTCTGCACTGCATTCCAGGACACACCTACTGAGCCACCACCTTATGATTACATATAGAATACAATGCTTACTACTGGTATTGTTCTCACCATGCGTGCATTGGTATAACAGTTTAAGCAATAAATTAATTCCGTTTTCAAGTTTGCTAACAACTATAATCAACATCAAAATCAACTATAATTAACGTAAAAATATTTTGCCTTCATCGAAATCTCGTTTTGTGTATTTGCTTCAGTTCGTATTGGGAATTAACATCTTTTTAGCGCAACAGATTAAAACATAATCAGCGGGCCTAATTTAAAGTTATTTGTTCACTGCCCTGTAATACACTGCACCAGCCAAAATGCAGCCCATAGTGAATGCTGTTCTCAAACATGGGGCGAGGTAGTTGACGTTCATAAGCAGCTGGAAATCACCCTGACTACTGTCAAATGATTGGCAGCTGCTGCAAATCAGTGTGTTGGAAGTGTTCCCGAGAGCTGTGTACCTATGATACCAGTACCATAGGTACCTCAGGTACTATTCTCCCCTGTGGATCCAGTCTCCTCTGCAGAAAGTACAGGATCTGTCACTACTTGGCCATGTAGCCGTGAGTGGCATGTCAATGGTGGATCTAGGTGTCCTATACAGTGTGGTTGGGGGCCAGGGAGGACTCAGAGAGTTGTACTAATCCCCAAATCCAACAAGTTTGTGGTGTTGTCTTTTACTGAAACAGAAACAGTGGGAATCACTTCACCTGTTTTGTCCAGTGTCAAGAGGAGACAAACGCAAAAGGGTAGGGTCCGTTAATCATCAGCAGTTCAAACCTGTAGCAAATGATGGTACTCATTAGGGCAATGGCAGCAAGGGTCTAGAAAGGACGCCAGGTGCACTCATTGTGTATACGTGGGGCCCTCAGGGTCTCATTCAACATGTTGAAGAGGCTATTCCAGCAACCACTGAAGGAACAGGGTGCAACCAAATGCAGATTGTGGCACATATTTTAATAAATGATGCCTGTTGTCTGGGCTTCGAGGTCTTACTTCGGTCATTCCAGCAATTGGCAGAGAAGTTGAGAAGGCCAGCCTTGTGCATGGAGTTTAGCAAAGCACACAATTTGCAGTGTTTCTCCAGAACTAATCTAGACCCTTTGGTTTTGAGTCAAGTGGAAGGAACTGAACCAGAGGCTTTTGTGACAAGCTATGCTGTGACTTGGTGGACTTGCATCGTAGGGTTGAGACCTGTATGTGCCCCCTAAATGAGTTAGGTTTGCACTACACATCAGAGGCTGCTACTCAGGTAGCTGACCATGTGTGGTGTGTGCACAAGGTTTTTTTTTAGATTAGACAACTCTCTGTCCAGTGCAGATAACAACAGCTGTAAGAAACTCAGAAGTATCAGTGTAAGATTGAAAGAAATGCCTCCCACAGGTGAGAGTATTAAAATCCTAATGGTTAATTGCTGAAGCATTCACAAAAACATGCCAGAGATTGAAGCACTCCTGAAAAACAGTGAAGCTCACATAATACTAGGTACAAAAAGCTGGTTGAAACCTGAAATGGATAGCTGTGAGATTTTTGGGAAAAAATTTAAGTGTGTTCCGAAAGGGTAGGCAAATGGGAAATGGCAAGTGG
Organism: Schistocerca serialis cubense; assembly: GCF_023864345.2. Classification (NCBI taxonomy): domain Eukaryota; kingdom Metazoa; phylum Arthropoda; class Insecta; order Orthoptera; family Acrididae; genus Schistocerca; species Schistocerca serialis. The sequence continues at coordinate 766,360,465 of NC_064638.1, forward strand.
TGTATTTGTTGCAACAGACAAGAAAATCAAATCCACAAAGATAGAAACTAAAGCTGCATGTGAGACTGTTTGGGCAAAACGTAGTATCAGAGGTGGGCATGAAATGGAACTCCTAAAGGAGCAGAGATTACTGCATAATAGGTATAAAACAAAGTGTAGGGCTATAGAGAGAGATACTAAATGAAACACATTTAGCTGTTAAGAGAGTAATGTGTGACCCCTTCATTGACTACCCTAATAGAATATTGCCAAATGATATTTCACAAAACCCAAAGAAATTCTGGTTGCCTATAAAGGTTGTTAGTGGCACTGAATGAAGTTGGTGTCCAGTCTTCAGCAAATGAGACAGGAACTGAAATTGAGGGTAGCAAAGCAAAAGCTGAAATGCTTAACACTGTTTTCAAATGTCCATTTACACAGGTAAACCCAGGAGAATTGTCCCACTTAATCCTTGTACCATTGGAAAGATGAGTGAAGTAAGTATTATTGTCAGTGGTATTGAGAGACAGCAGAAATCATTAAAATTGAACAAAACTCCAGGGTCCAGTGGAATCCCTGTCAGATTCCATACTGAATATTTGGCTGAGTTAGCCCCTCTTCTACCTATAAATTATCGTAGCTGTGCCCAGTTCATGGGAAATAGCACAGGGCACACCTATCTACAAAAAGAGTAGTAGAAATGATCCACAAAATTACCATCCAGTATCCTTGACACCTATTTATTGCAGAATCTTAGAATATGTTCTGACCTCAATCATAATGGGGTATCTTGAATAGATTGACTTCCTCAGTGTCAACGAGCATGGGTCTCGAAATCATGTGAAACCTAACTGGCAGTTTTCTCACACGACATACTGAAAGCTTGAGTCAGATAGATGCAGTGTTTCTTGATTTCCAAAAAGTATTTGACTCAGTACCACACCTATGCTTATTGTCAAAAGTACAATCGTTTGGGTTATCACGTGAAATTTGTGACTGGATTGAGGTCTTTTTGGTAAGTAGGACGCAGCATGTTACCTTAGATGGAGAGTCATATGCAGAATTAACTTCGGGTGTGCCCCAGGGAAGTGTGTTGGGACCCTTGTTGTTCATATTGTAGATTGAAGACCTTTCAGACAATATTAATATTAAAATCAGGCTTTTCGCAGAAGATGGAGTTGTGTATAATGAAGTACTATCTGAGAAAAGCTGCATAAATATTGTCAGATTTCGATAAGATTTCACAGAGTTGCAAAGACTAGCAATTTGATTTAAATTTTCAGAAATGTAGAACTGTGCACAAAAAAAAAAAAAAAAAAAAAAAAAAAAAAAAAAAAAAAAAAAAAAAAAAAAATGCTATGACTATAATATCAGTTCAGGGTATGAAACAGAATGATGAAGTGGCTCAGTAATAGGTAAAACAGGTGGTAGACTTCAGTTTCTTTGTAGAATACTTGGTAAGTGCAATCAATCTACAAAGGAGATTGGTTACAAATCACTTGTGTGACCAGTTCCAGAATTTTGCTCAAGTGTGTGGGACCTGTACCAAATAGATCTGACAGGGGATACTGAATGTCTACAGAGAAGGGCAGCAGGAATGGTCACAGGTTTGTTTGATGCATGGGAGAGTATCACAGAGACACTGAAGGAACTGAACTAGAAGACCCTTGAAGATAGACATAAACCATCCAAAGAAAGTCTATTAACAAAGTTCCAAGAACTGCTTTAAGTGATGACTCGAAGACTACTACAACCCCTTACGTAATGCTCACATAGGGATCATGAGGATAAGATTAGAATAATTACTGCATGCTCAGAGGCATTGAAACAATCATCCTTCCCTCGCTCCATATGTGAATGGAACAGGAAGAAACTCTTAATAGCTGGTGCAATGGGATGTACCGTCTACCATGCGCTTCATGGTGGTTTGTCAAGTGTAGATATAGATGTAGATGCACTTGTTTTGTACATAAATGTTATATGCTGATTGTTTACTTACTGCCATTCAAGCATATAGAACAGTTTTAATAGAAGCATTCAGTCATTATTGGCTGCTTTCAAACTCCATGTACTTAACTTCTTACTCCAAATATTTCTTTCTTACACTGCAACCATGTGCCTATAAACTTCCATAAAATATCATATTAATTGCAAGTCATCTGCAAAAATTGATATGAGATGAGTTATCTTCACTAACTATTTTTTAAAAAAATTCTACAATGTAAGGAAAAGTTAAGAGTTCTACTTACCATAAAGGTTACATGTTGAGTTGCAGACAAGCACAGTGAAAAGACACTAACTTGTTAGCTTTCAGCCAAAGACTCTGTCAGAAAAAAGGAAACATGCACACTTGTGTGCGCGCGCGCGCGCACACACACACACACACACACACACACACACACACACACACACACACACACACCTCCCCTGCGGGTCAGGGGATTAGAATAGGCCCGAGGTATTCCTGCCTGTCGTAAGAGGTGACTAAAAGGAGTCCCTCACCCTCACGGGGGTAGTTAGCGCCTGCGTCCGGAGACGGACGGTTCCACGACCTCTATTTGTAGTCATCTTGCTTTTTCACTTCTCGTTTCTTCCTACCTTTGGTTGGTTCCTTTCTTTGCTCTTCTCCACCTCACTGTCTTCCTTACTCTTTCCCCCGCAAAATCTCCTTGCCTTCTTATTGCCTTATTCTCCTTGCCTTCTCATTGCTTCTTCTCATTGCCTTCTTCTCCTTGCCTTCTTCTCCTTGCCTTCTCATTGCCTTCTTCTCCTTGCCTTCTCTGGTCTCCGCCTCGGCGTTTGAGATAGTCTGTCCTCTCTCTCTCTCTCTCTCTCTCTCTCTCTCTCTCTCTCTCTCTCCCTTTTCCTCTTCTTCCTTACTCCCTGTGCGCACCTGAAGGCCGACCCACGCGTTCGCACGCGTAGCCGGTGACGGGGTAACGCGTAATTCCCCGCCCTGGGTAGACATGTAAGGCACGTGCGTACCCCCTGGTAAAGGCCAGGCCCGGGGAGGGGTGATTGCCTGAGCTGATACCTTCTGACCATGCCGATTGGTCCCTCCGTCTGTTTCTCGGGAGGTGTGACCTGAGGTGTAAACATTCACCTAAGGCGGGAGTGCCCTCTGAGAGGGTCCCCACAAGGAAGGAGCGCGCCATCGGAGACGCTGGCAATCATGGGGGATTCCTCCGCAATGGATTTCATTCCATCTGTCTCGACTTCTGCCCAAAAACGGAAATGTGACCAGCCACCAGTGACAAAAGTACTACCGCCTGTCCCACAGTTCCTCGTCGTTTCTCGATCTGAGGACGGAAAGGATTTTTCCTCTGTCAACCCTTTCGTTATCCAGAAGGGTGTAGATGCCATAGCCGGATCTGTCAAATCTTGTACCAGGTTGCGTAACGGTACCTTATTACTAGAAACTGAGAGCGCCTTTCAGGCACAAAAACTGCTTCGGGCCACACTCCTGTACACGTTCCCTGTGCGGGTGGAGGCTCACCGAACTTTGAATTCGTCTCGTGGTGTGGTCTATACTCGCTCCCTCGACGGATTGACAGACGAGGAGATCCAATCATTCCTCGCTGAGCAGGGCGTGACGGCTGTCCATAGGGTCATGAAAACGGTCAACAATGACCTTGTACCGACCTGGCACTTTTCTTCACCTTTGATAGTGTCAAGCTGCCATCGCGCATCAAGGCGGGCTACGAGGTTATTTCTGTTCGCCCCTATGTCCCGACACCTACGCGCTGTTACCAGTGTCAGCGTTTCAATCACACTCGACAGTCTTGTTCCAATGCGGCTAAATGTGTCACTTGTGGCAGGGATGCCCATGAGGGTGACTGTCCATCTCCGTCTCCTCATTGTGTGAACTGTCAGGGTGACCATGCCGCATCCTCGCGCGACTGTCCTGTCTATAAGGAAGAACGCTGTATCCAAGAAATTCAGGTCAAAGAGAAAGTGTCCACCTCGGCTGCTCGCAAGCTATTGGCTAGTAGGAAGCCCACGCTGCTCCCAGCGGGGAAATACAGTACTGTCCTCGCCTCTCCTCGGACTACCAGGGAGGTGGCAACCCAAACATGCGATCTGACCTTCAGCACCACGGTCGTCCGTTCGGCCAGTGCTAAGATCGCCCGGTCGACGTCTCCTCTTCCTCCCGTCACCCCTCAGACGCAAGCACCTTCATCAGCTTCTGCCAAGACGAAGACCCAGAAGTCAGATGCACGGGCCTTCAAGAAGGAACCGTCCCGTGCGGACTTCCTACGTACCTCGACCTCCCAGCCTTCGACCGGTACTTCCACCAAACGTCCTTCCAAGAAGGCGCATAGGAAGCACAGTTCTCCTTCTCCGCCACGGCGAATTTCTTCTCCTGCGCCACCCAGCGGTTGCCGCCCCAGGCCGTCATCCGTTTCGCCTGGCCGCACCGCTGGTAGCCGAACATCTGGCCGTTCACCGGCGGAGGAAGCTCCCCCTCCCGGCCATCTTCCCAAGATGGCCGATGAACCTATAGACCCAATGGACGATGACTGTCCGCCTACTGATAGCGGCGGCAGTGCTCGCTCGAAGCCAGGCCCTCAGCGGCCTTCGAGGTGACCCCTTCTTTCGTCTTCCTTTTCTTCTTACGATGGCACTTATTCACTGGAATATTCGCAGCATTCGCTCCAACCGAGAGGACTTGACGTTGCTGCTCCGCTTGCACCGTCCGCTCGTCGTAGCCCTCCAGGAAACGAAGCTACGCCCATGCGATCAAATTGCCTTGGCACACTACACCTCTGTGCGTTTTGACCTACCCCCTGTGGTAGGTATCCCGGCCCATGGAGGGGTTATGTTGCTGGTCCGGGATGATATTTACTACAATCCCATCACGTTGCACACCGGCCTGCAGGCAGTAGCCATCCGCATTACTCTCCCCACTTTTACATTTTCCATTTGTACCGTTTACACTCCATCGTCATCTGCCGTTACCAGGGCAGACATGATGCAACTGATTGCTCAGCTACCTGCACCATTTTTGTTAACTGGAGACTTCAATGCCCACCATCCCCTTTGGGGCTCTCCAGCATCCTGCCCAAGGGGCTCCCTGTTAGCAGACCTTTTCAACCAGCTCAATCTTGTCTGCCTCAATACTGGTGCCCCTACCTTTCTTTCGGACACATCTCACACCTATTCCCATTTAGACCTCTCTATATGTACTCCCCAACTTGCACGCCGGTTTGAGTGGTATGCACTTTCTGATACATATTCGAGCGACCACTTCCCGTGTGTTATCCATCTCCTGCAGCATACCCCCTCTCCGTGCTCCTCTAGTTGGACCATCTCCAAGGCAGACTGGGGACTCTTCTCTTCCAGGGCGACCTTTCAGGATCAAACCTTCACAAGCTGCGATCGTCAGGTCGCACACCTCACGGAAGTCATTCTCGCTGCTGCTGAATATTCCATCCCTCACCCTACTTCTTCTCCACGTCGCGTACCGGTCCCCTGGTGGACCGCAGCATGTAGAGATGCTTTACGTGCTCGTCGACGTGCTTTACGCACCTTTAAACGCCACCCTACAGTGGCGAATTGTATCAATTATAAACGATTACTTGCTCAGTGTCGTCGTGTTATTAAAGACAGCAAGAAAGCCAGCTGGGCTGCTTTCACAAGCACCTTCAACAGTTTTACTCCTCCTTCTGTTGTCTGGGGTAGCCTGCGCCGGCTATTTGGCACTAAGGTCCACTCACCAGTTTCTGGCTTGACGGTCGCAAATGACGTCCTTGTGGCGCCTGAGGATGTCTCCAATGCCTTCGGCCGCTTTTTCACCGAGGTTTCGAGCTCCGCTCATTACCACCCTGCCTTCCTCCCCCGCAAACAGGCAGAGGAGGCTAGGCCACCTAACTTCCGCTCCTCGAATCGTGAAAGTTATAATGCCCCATTCACCATGCAGGAACTCGAAAACGCACTTGGCCGATCACGGTCCTCCGCTCCAGGGCCTGATTCTATTCGTATTCAGATGCTGAAGAACCTTTCTCCTGCGGGTAAAGGTTTTCTTCTTCGTACTTACAATCGCATCTGGATTGAGGGACATGTTCCCGCATGCTGGCGCGAGTCTATTGTTGTCCCGATTCCTAAGCCGGGGAAGGACAAGCACTTGCCTTCCAGTTATCGACCCATCTCACTTACCAGCTGTGTCTGTAAAGTGATGGAGCGAATGGTTAACTCTCGGTTGGTTTGGCTGCTCGAGTCTCGACGCCTACTTACCAATGTACAATGTGGATTTCGTAGGCACCGCCCTGCTGTCGACCATCTGGTTACCTTGTCGACCTTCATTATGAATAACTTCTTGCGGAAGCGCCCGACCGCGGCTGTGTTCTTTGATTTGGAGAAGGCTTACGACACCTGTTGGAGGGCGGGCATTCTCCGCACCATGCATACATGGGGCCTTCGCGGTCGCCTCCCTCTTTTTATTCGTTCCTTTTTAATGGATCGACAGTTCAGGGTACGTGTGGGTTCTGTCCTGTCAGACACCTTTCACCAGGAGAATGGGGTGCCACAGGGCTCAGTTTTGAGCGTCGCTCTCTTCGCCATAGCGATCAATCCGATAATGGATTGCCTCCCAGCTGATGTATCAGGCTCCCTTTTCGTAGACGATTTTACCATCTAATGCAGCGCGCAGCGTACGTGTTTCCTGGAGCGCTGTCTTTAGCGTTCTCTTGACCGTCTTTACTCCTGGAGTGTCGCCAATGGCTTCCGTTTTTCTGCCGAGAAGACGGTCTGTATTAACTTCTGGCGCTACAAAGAGTTTCTCCCACCGTCCTTACGACTCGGTCCCGTTGCTCTCCCATTCGTGGAGACAACAAAATTTTTAGGTCTTACATTTGACAGGAAACTTAGTTGGTCTCCACATGTGTCATATTTGGCTGCCCGTTGTACCCGTTCTCTAAATGTCCTCCGTGTTCTCAGTGGTATGTCGTGGGGAACGGATCGAACCGTCCTGCTTCGTCTATATCGGTCGGTTTACGTCTTGCGATCGGAGCGTTTTATACTAGTCCCGTCGAGAGTCTTCATGCTGACGCTGGTGAGTTGCCACTCACCTACCGGCGCGATATACTGCTTTGTCGGTATGCCTGTCGGCTACTGGCAATGCCCAACCACCCGTCTTATCGTTCCTTTTTTGATGACTCTCTCGACAGTCAATACGGGTTGTATGTCTCTGCCCTGCTACCCCCTGGAGTTCGCTTTCGTCGCCTCCTTCAACACCTTAATTTTTCACTCCCTGCAAACTTTCGAGTGGGTGAGAGCCACACGCCACCTTGGCTCCAGGCTCAGGTTCGTGTCCACCTTGACCTCTACTCGCTCCCGAAGGAGGTTACCCCCGGTTCAGTCTACCACTCCCGTTTTATCGAACTTCGTTCGAAGTTCATTAATATGACCTTCATTTATACAGATGGCTCTAAGACCAATGACGGGGTTGGGTGTTCCTTTATTGTCGGGGCACAAAGTTTCAAATACCGGCTCCATGGCCTTTGTTCGGTCTTCACAGCTGAGCTCTTTGCCCTCTACCAGGCTGTCCTTTACATCTGCCGCCACCGACATTCTGCATATGTCATCTGCTCCGATTCCCTGAGCGCTATCCAGAGCCTCAGTGATCCGTACCCGGTTCACCCTTTCGTCCACCGGATCCAACGCTCTCTTCAGCAGCTGGTGGACGTCGGTTCTCCGGTTAGCTTTATGTGGGTTCCTGGCCATGTCGGTATCCCTGGGAACGAAGCTGCAGATGCCGCGGCCAAGGCTGCGGTCCTCCAGCCTCGGACAGCATCTTGTTGTGTCCCTTCGTCCGATTGTAGCAGGGAAATTTGTCGGCGCATTTTATCGCAGTGGCATGCCGATTGGGCTGCACTCATAGACAACAAACTTCGGGCCCTGAAACCTCTTCCCGTGGCTTGGACGTCCTCCTCACGCCCTTCTCGGTGGGAGGAGGTCGTTTTGGCCCGGTTACGAATTGGCCACTACCGGTTCAGCCATCGCCATCTGCTGACGGCTGCGCCGGCGCCGTTCTGCCCCTGTGGGCAATTGCTGACGGTCTGCCATATTTTAACGGTCTGTCCGGATTTTAACACCCTGCGTCTTGATCTTGGCCTGCCATGTACTGTAGAAGCCATTTTAGCAGATGACCCACGAGCAGCTGCTCGCGTTCTTCATTTTATCAATTTGACAACCCTCTCAAAGGACATTTGATTCTGCTGTTTTCCTTTTTTAATCCTATGCCTGTCAGTCTCTTTTATCGTGTTTTCCGTTTCGTTGCTGTTTTAAACTTGTGACTCGCGGTGCATTCCTCACGTAGTCTGGGCGCTAATGACCGTTGAAGTTAAGTTGTGCGCCCTAAAAAAAAAAATAAAAAAAAAAAAAACCACACACACACACACACACACACACACACACACACACACACACACACACGCGCGCGCGCGCGCGCTACAAAATTTGGCAGTCAGAGATGATCATATGGGATTAAACCATTAACTTCATTATTATGATGATAAAAAGTTCCAAAATATCAATTTTTATAGATTTTGTCGTTTCCATTCTGGTTTATTTAGCATAGTTTTATAAAACTTCTGTTGTCCCAGATTTTTTTTCTACTGATGTAATGAAATGATCCTAACATGGGTCGATCCACTAAAAAAAAAATCCAATTTTACTCATTTTCATGGACAACTCGTGCTTGGCCAAAAATTTGATTATGGCACAATTGTTTTCACTAGAAAGGTTTGTAGGACCATTTCCTTCTATCTTCTATGGATTCAGGTTCACATATTGACACAGTTAACGAAAGCACTCTGTTCATATTCTTTGGTTCCATATCTCGATACAGCAAACTTAGAAAATACTCTCTTTATTTAAGTAGAAAAACTCGCATCTTACATCTTAATTTAAATCAAATAAATGAGAATACATGGACTTCAACATGACTCTTTTTCCTATAAATACTGTTACGGTAGTCATCATGAAGGTTTCAGTTTTATTTAAGATTTTTACGGTACCTTCACTAAACCAGTGTCCATTTAAACAAATTGCTCCAACATTTTTAAACTTATACAAAAAAGTTTCAGTTTGTCTATTTCTGAACTTGATCGTTTGAGTATCCAGTATTTAAACCATTTGCATTACAGTGCATGATATATTTAACATATTGAAACTCGTACAAAAAAGTTGCAGTTAACCTATTTTAGAGCGTTCGTCACTCAAGTATTCAGTATTTAAACCATTTACATTACAGTGCATGATATATGTATTTCCAATTTTATTTATAGTTCTGGGTATACTGTTGTTTGGTAGATGTTTATGTCTGTTAACATCCTCATCAGCACTTGTCAGTTTCCCTAATTTCTTCTGATGTGACAAGTATTAATGAACATTTTGTGAAATATTTTGGAATCTAGTTTGTATAGATGTAAACTATCTTTCTTCAGATGTCTATTACTTTAAAATTTATTAGTCCCTGCCATAAGAAAAAAGTAACTGGATTTTGGAGAGAAGAGAGAACTGTTACAACTGTCTGCAGGTGAAATAGGATGATAGGTATAGAAGTTCAAATTCTTGCAGAATAATATTTTTGAATTCACTGAGGCAGGTGAACAACAACACTCAACAGATCCCTCTGATACCTACCACACCATAACACCACCGCCTCCAAATTTTACTGTTGGCACTACAGACGCTGGCAGATGATGTTCACTGGGCATTCACCACACCCACACCCTGCCATCGGATTTCCGCATGGTGTACAGTGATTCCTCACTCCACATAACGTTTTTCCACTGTTCAATCGTCCGATGTTTATGCCCAAGCGAGGCGTCATTTAGCATTTACTGGTGTGATGTGTGGCTTGTGAGCAGCCGCTCGACCATGAAATCTAAGTTATCTCACCTCCAACCTAACTGTCATAGTACTTCCCGTGGATCCAGATGCAGTTTGGAATTTCTGTGTGATGGTCTGGATAGATGTCTGCCTATTACACATTACGACCCTCTTCAACTGTTGGCAGTCTCTGTCAGTCGACAGGCTTAGTTGGCCTGTACAGTTTTGTGCTGTAAGTGTCCCTTCACATTTCCACTTCACTATCACATCAGAAACAGTTGACCTAGTTATGTTTAGGAGTGTGGAAATCTCGCGTACAGACATATGACACAAGTGACACCCAATCACCTGACCACGTTTGAAGTCTGTGAGTTCTGCAGAGCGCCCCATTCAGCTCTCTCATGATGTACTGAGGTCACTGATATGGAGTACCTGGTAGTAGGTGGCAGCACAATGCACCTAATATGAGAAACGTATGTTTTTGGGGGTGTCCGGATACTTTTGATCACATAGCGTAAGTACCCATCAGTGAAAGCACAAAGTTAGTTGTTGAATTAAGTTAGATACTAACATTTTTCAAACTTCAGGTATTTGGAGTTTGTTTGGATACTAATACAATCTGCTAAAACCATTATGTGGCACATTATTACATAAACTGACTGGCTATTCATTTCTGTACATGAACACACGGTAGATATATTTTTACATATCAACCCATGTATAAAAATACATTTCACATTCACCCAAGTGAAGCTTATGATTTTCTCTTATAAGGTGCTGTTGATTTTCCACATCACTCAGTGTCTTGGAAGTCAGATGCTGAAAGAATTACTCCATCATTCAAGTCTGAGGATAGACTAAAAATGTGCAGAAATAGTGTTGATGCAGCTGCCCTGCTGGATTCTGAGATGAAGGCACTCTCATCAAGGCAAGAAAAAGTTTTGGAGGACTTGGCAAGAAGTATTAATGAAGGTAAGAATTAGACTTTAGGCCAAAGGAGTATATGGTATAGAGCAAACACTTCAACGTACCATTCAGGTACTCATGTAAACATACAGGAATTTAGACCACTTGTGGGGAGAGGAGTACTATGAGCTAACAAGCCTCAGCTCTGTATTGCAGGATTGCAGTCTACACCTGCTATCTGTGCTTCTGCCAAAGCAGACAGGACAGATGGCCATACAAATTACCAATTTGACAGATGGCCATACGGATTACCAATTTGACAGATGGCCATACGGATTACCAATTTATTCAGAGTCATACCTCAACCCCATAATGGACCAGGATTGGTCTCTTTGCTCATTCCAAAATTATAAAACAAAACATGAGCACTGCACAACATGAAGCAGAGAAGAGAACACAAATCATAATGTTGTAGTTACTGCAAAATTGCTTGCCGAGATTGGCAGTGTCTTTAAGTGTGATAGTTCAGGCCCAACGTCTACCTACACGACCATAGTTCAAAACATCTACCAGCCAAAACTGCCACATTGAAGTGTCTGCACTATAACAGTGCTATCAGTTTACAGTGTAACTGTTTCCATACAGCATGGTTTAGAAGAGTAAGCTGAGCAAGTTAAAACTTAAATTAAATACATTTATTGTTTTTATCATTAAAATTTTAAGATTTTCACCTTAGTTATCACGTATAAATGGTATTTCATGGCAAATATTTGACAAGAACGGTTTTAACTAAAAGAATAAAAATTAAAAGAGACAGTTTTCTGTAAACTGCCGCCTCCTCAGATGAATTTTCCTCACTTACTGCTATCCTGTTAGGTATTTTTATTTACTAATAAAATGCTGTCTGAGTGCAGATAGATGAAGTGCAGATAGATGAATATTCAGAAATTAATGTTTGTTGTAGGTTTAAGACCTTCTTTGCATACACATATCTGTTCAAGTTAGTAAAGTAAGTAGAAAGTCAGCAATAGCTTTATACATCTGTTTTCCACCTTAAACCTTCGTAAAGCTAAATGCCTTGAGGAATATGCAATCAGAACAGAGCTACACAACACCTTTGTGATACACTTCCAGAGCATATCGAGGCAGTTTCCTTTACTTAAAATGTCACCAATCCATTCCCAGCACGTTACTCTAATGTGTGAGGGAGAAGCCACTTGCGACAAATGTGGTAAGGCTGCTCACACAGGCGTTGTTCACTCTTCCCCTCCAGGGTGTGTTAATTGCCCTGTGGATCATTCTTCCTGGAATAGAGGCTGTGGCATCTACTTTGAGGAAAGGAATGGTATCCATATTGTGAGGGCAAAAATAATCTATAAGACTGTGCAGCCTCCAACTTTCACTACTTCATTTGCTTCAGCTCTTAAAAAGCATATTCTGAAAGTCAGTGCCTCTATACAAAGGGGGGGTTGCCAGTGTAGTCACTAATACGCATGTTTGTCAGTGCCATTGTAAAACTAATGTTATTCCTGAGGCCAAAGTTCCCCCTAAACATTAGGAAAGTCACAGCTGCTGATATTGAAGAGCTTCTGGCACCTAAAAGGCCAGACTTCAGTAAATAGGCCAGCACTACCACTACCAGTACCAATACCAATACCAAGACGGTTTCTGCGAAACCTCCTCGGGTGAACAAATGACATTGGAAGCATCAGATGCAAAGAACACAGGCCATAAACCATCAGACCATGTAGACCTCATTCCTCTCTGACAGTTCTAATGATTTGTATACAACACAATAAAAAGTCTCCCTGGGGAAACCACCTAGCCACCAGACCAATCTTCCATTTGTTGCAGGATCCCCATCCCAGCAGAAAGACAGAGTGAAAGAAAAGTCTTGCAGATAAATGGCTCCATTAATGGGTCCAGGATGCATATGGAGGAACTGAAACTCTTGGCTAAGAAACACATTTTAAACCTACGAATACCCCCATGCTGTGGTGCCATATCCTGCACCACAAGTATGAATTGGCTTTCTATCCCTGGTTACTGATCTGAAAGCAGTTACTGTTTGAGTTTATGTGGGTCACAAGATTGTTGCACACGCTTTCACATGATGTGACAGATTCTCAGATCTTATGGAGCAACTCCCCTGACCATTTCTCCTGCTGGAAGAGTTCAGTGCCCAAATTGTATTATGAGGTTCACACTCTACTTGCCTCGGGCTCGCATTTTAGAGAGCCTCATGATGTCTCAACACATGCAGTTTCACTCATTTCTTTGCTGCTACTATGTGGTCCTCAGCTGTAGATCTCTTTCTGTTCCCTAGCCCCACAGACTCTGCACAGTAGTAAGTACCTACCAGATGGAGCTATCCTTGAAAGAAAGCTGTCGGAATGGTTGATAAACAGAGCTAAATAGACACTGTTCAGTCAGATGACTGTGTTTGAACACCGGAGCAGAATCCAGAATGGGTGGAGTACATCACACCTGTGATCTACCATGTCATTGACTTATCCATCCCAAAGTCCTCAGGTCATTTTAGAAGGCAGCCTGTTCCTTGGTGGGCAGCTGCATGCCACTGTGCAATTCAAATCAGGTGTGCAGCTCTGCAACAATTTTAAGTGCCTCCCAATAACAGAAAGTCCGCAGCTCGTGGTCTCGCGGTAGTGTTCTTACTTCCTGAGCACAGGATCTCGGGTTCGATTCCCGGCGAGGTCAGGGATTTTCACCTGCCTCGAGATGACTGGGTGTTGTTGTTGTTGTTGTTGTTGTCGTCTTCATCATCATTATTCATTCCCATTATGATCAGAGGAAGACAATGGCAAACCACCTTCGCTAAGACCTTGCCTAGTACAGTGATACGCGTCTCCCGCATCGTCCCCTACGCTCTGTCAAGGAGTGTGGGACATCATCATCATCAATAACAGAAAATCTTGCAGCCTTTTGAGTAATGAGAGCCAGAGCTCCACACATCATCAAGGAGAGGAAGAAAAAGTCATGACAAGTGTTCCTGGACTTTCTCAACTGTTTTACCAGTTCTGCAAAAGTGTGGAAAGCCATCAAGAGGATTTCCAGTAAATGCAGTTGGTTGCCTACAGCAGCAGTGCTGAAATGGGTATCTCCAAACAATAACTGGAGACATCGACCAGACAATGATAGAGGATTCTGCAGTGACCACTGCCACTGCCAGTCAAGTTCAAGAATTGCACCAGTGCATTGTCACCGTGGAGAGGGGTGGCTGGACTTCAGGTCCAACAATTTTGGGTCCTCCAGCTGCCCTTTCACCATGTAGGGTCTGAATTTGGCACTATCTGTGGCTCATAATACTGCACCCAGTCATGACCAAATCTGATGCAGCATAGTGCAACGCTTGCTAACATCATCAGACAAAATCCTCTTAAAACATTCAGATTTGATATGGCAGACAAGACACTATCCCGACCTGTGCAGGGATGCAATTTTAATACTTCCCCTCAAACAAGGAAAGAACGGAACATTTGAAAGTAGTTACTGGAATGTCACCTTAATGAGCTGTGTAGGAAAGACCTTGGAGCTCATAGTCAGCCATCATCTTGTCTGGATATTAGAGAACATCTCCTTAGCCACTCTCAACAGTTTGACCCTGCTAGAGATGGCTATCGAGCAAGCTTTCCTACGTAAACAGCATTTTACAGGAATAATCTTTGATATCAGTAAGGTATATGATGCCGGCCGGTGTGGCCGTGCGGTTCTAGGCGCTTCAGTTTGGAACCGCATGACCGCTATGGTCGCAGGTTCGAATCCTGCCTCGGGCATGGATGTGTGTGATGTCCTTATGTTAGTTAGGTTTAAGTAGTTCTAAGTTCTAGGGGACTGATGACCACAGATGTTAAGTCCCATAGTGCTCAGAGCCATTTGAACCAAGGTATATGACACTACTTGGAGCCCCAAAACTCTAGGACTGCACCTCCAGTGGGGCTTTCATGGCCAACTCTCCGTATTCATTCAGTCCTTTATATTTAAACACTGTTTTAATTACTAAAACAAGCTATCAGATAATTTTGAGCAGAAGAATGGTGTTCCTCAGGAAAGTTTTTAAGTGTTACCCTCTTTGCCATAACCATTAACATTATGACATCTGTGGTAAGAAGTCCTGTGCCATGCTCCTCGTTTCTGGACAATTTTGCAGCTGCATCTGATAAAGTCAGCATCTCAGCTGTTGTGTAGCTCCTTCTTCCAGCCATGCAGTTGAGAGGAGCCTCCAGTGCGTGGTGATTGTGGCATACAGGTCACAGTGCAACAAATTTTAGTAGACTGTGTTTTATGTTCAAACTAGAGAGCAGCAGTTCATTTGATGACTAATTTGCCCTGTATTTTAACTGATAGTCAAATGAAACTTTAAGGTTTTGTGAAATGTCTGACTTGATTCCTCAACTTTTTTTTTGAGATATTTTTAATTAGCCATCAGGGTGGCAGGCCCTTCCATGTGTTCAGTAGGTGATCAGCCAGTTACATTTCCTTGTGTACTTATTTTAGCTTTCTTCTTATGTAACTTATGTTTTAATTGTCATTCTTACGGTGTTTTAAAAGCTGTGAGCCATTGTGGTTGTGTGGATGACTGTGAGAAACATTGGTACCATGAGTGATGTTGGGAGAGCCACTGTGTTTTTGTGGAATATGTAGTGTTCCTTGTTTAATGGCATTTTAACCAAATTTGTTCGTAGTAATATTTGCAAGGTCACTGATAACCTCATGATTGAACAAATAAGCGCGCGCACACACACACACACACACACACACACACACACACACACACACACACACACACACACACACACTCACTATGCCACCTTGAAAACTAATCACTAAGTAATGAACAACATAAATCTGTCAGTTATGGAACACCATGTGTACAGGCCATAGTTCTGTCCCAGAAATTGAATAACTAAACTGGATTAAAAGCCTGGAGTATGTTGCTGTTCTTTTCGACATACTATTTTGTTGCAAACTGCTTTATTGCTGTCATAAGGTATTACTGCACTACACATGTAGTCTTTTTTTTTAATTCAATTCTTAACAGGTTTTCACTGGCCTTTTTTCTTTTGGACTTTTTTTTAACATATAAATCTCTCTCTCTCTCTCTCTCTCTTTCTTTCTCTCCCCCCCCCCTCCCCCCCCCCTCACACACACACACACACACACACACACACACACACACACACACACACACACACACCACGGTTGCTTCATCAGGAAAGAGGGAAGGAGAGGGAAAGACGAAAGGATGTTGGTTTTAAGGAAGAGGGTAAGGAGTCATTCCAATCCTGGGAACGGAAAGACTTACCTTGGGGGGGAAAGGGACAGGTATACACACACACATATCCATCTGCACATATACAGACACAAGCAGACATATTGTTTTTAGATATATTTTTCCCACGTGGAATGTTTCCCTCTATTATATATATTCTCTCTCTCACTGATATACATGCCACATCATTTCCATAAAATCTCAAGGGAGACACAACTTGTCTCTTGTGAAGAGCAGAGTGAAACTGTTTCTATTGGTGAGAACCATTCCTATCGTCATGTGTGGAACTTTCCTGTTTTATTCCAGGTGAAGGTGGCTCCTGGAAGGAATAATTCAGGGAAATTCAATATTTACAATTAAATTATACGTCTGGTGCAGTAATAATTTTTTGTTCATGAATGTCCCTTAGAAAAGGCTGTAGTCAGTCTTTTACCCTTCCTTTTGTTGCATCATGTATGCTTCCTTCTCAGTGGTCACTTGTTCACATACTTCATTGATCATTTATTGATATTACATACCTACTATGTTTTAAAAATATTAATTCTTGCTGGGCCTTTGTTTTAAATCAAATGTAGACTTTGCAGTCTTAGTTACATTTTAGTTAAACAAGTGACATATACTTGATATGAATATAATAGAGGGAAACATTCCACGTGGGAAAAATATATCTAAAAACAAAGATGATGTGACTTACCAAACGAAAGCGCTGGCATGTTGATAGACACACAAACAAACACAAACATACACACAAAATTCAAGCTTTTGCAACCAACGGTTGCTTCATCAGGAAAGAGGGAAGGAGAGGGAAAGATGAAAGGATGTGGGTTTTAAGGGAGAGGGTAAGGAGTCATTCCAATCCCAGGAGCGGAAAGACTTACCTTAGGGGGAAACACAGACACAAGCAGACATTTGTAAAGGCCTTTACAAATGTCTTCTTGTGCCTGTGTATGTGCGGATGGATATGTGTGTGTGTGTGTGCGAGTGTATACCTGTCCTTTTTTCCCCCTAAGGTAAGTCTTTCCACTCCCGGGATTGGAATGACTCCTTACCCTCTCCCTTAAAACCCACATCCTTTCATCTTTCCCTCTCCTTCCCTCTTTACTGATGAAGCAACCGTTGGTTGCGAAAGCTTGAATTTTGTGTGTATGTTTGTGTTTGTTTGTGTGTCTATCAACATGCCAGCACTTTCGTTTGGTAAGTCACATCATCTTTGTTTTTAGACATATGTATATACTTGAATACTTGTCCCAAAATACAATAGTTTAATTATAATTAGTGTTGCAATGACTCAGGTTTTCTCAGTGTGATTGATTAATGGTGTGCTTTGAATATTCTGCTTAGTTATTATTTCCATTTTATGCACATTATTTCGATGACCGACCTAGCCATCTTCTTCAGGTGCTGGGAGTTTTGCCGTTGTGTGTACTTCCTGATTGGACTCCAGGCAGCAAGTACACAACAGCAAAACTTTCAACACTTAGAGAAGATGGTTTGTTTGGTCATTAAGATATAGTGCATAAAATGGAAACAATAACTTGGCAGAACAACTGGAAGTTTGTCTGAATTGTAAGTAGTGTATCTGTGATTTTTGTCAAAAGGCTAAAGCAAGTTAACAAGTATGTTAAATTTTTAACTACTGTAAAATGGAAAGAGCCAGGTTTGGTTCACGTCTCCTGGTTGAATTAACAATCAGTGCATTAGTATTATGCTATTAGGTAATTTCTAAACAATATGTTAGAAATGTTGGCCTGTTCTGCATATTTTCTTTTTGATGTGGAGTTACACGAGACATCTTTGATGTGGCCAGTCATAGAGCTATGAGCCTTTGCAGGAGAGCTGGCAGGTACATAACTAGAGAAAGGGAAAGTGTGTATTAATATGTGTACTTTCAGATCTAAAAAAAGGAAAAAAATTGTATCAGAAAGAAACAAAAATAGTTTATAACTCTAATATAAGGAAAATTACATGTTTGTAACCCTTCTACTGCAATATTGCTGATCCAGTTTTCAAGTGGTATGATGTATTGACTGTCGCAGGCAAACATTAACTGACATACTTCCTCCCATAATTTCATAGTTTCCAAATGTATTGTCCATTACTTCCACTCATGCTGAACGAAATAGGGAGACACAACTTGTCTCTTGTGAAGAGCACGTGAAACTGTTTCTATTGGTGAGATTACCATAAAATTTCTGTTTCCCAGCCAGTATTTTCAGTTTCAGGAATTCTGGATATATCTAATATTTTCTGAAAATGTAGATAAATTCCTTCTCCAATGAAGGAAATTATTATTCAAATTTGGTCATCTAAAGGCCAATAATGGCTTGTCCTGTGTACCACATTCATAGATCTGAAACAATTAAGGATTGAGTTATAGTTGTACTCTATAAACAAGGATTAATTACTTGTAATGCTACTTCTGTAGCTTTGTAGGTTTCATTTTGAGAAACAAGATGCCCCTATAGCTTTTTTTTTTGTGCAAATACTAATAAAACATTGTCTAATTAAGCAGTTGGGCTTTCATCTGATGACAGTCTTTGTGCCATAGAGAACAGTCTGATGTCTGCATCACTATTACTTCTTTTTTATTGTCAGTAGTTTCTTCAACAACAAAAATCATTACATATGTTATGTAAGGGGATATTGATAAGGCATCCATCTATCAAAATAAGTAAAGGAGGAATTTCATGGTACACTATCTAATCACAAATAACTTGACACCTATTAGTGGACATTAATATGGTGTGTGTACCTTTCACTTTTGTGACAACTTGGAGTCTACAGGGACACTTTTGTTGATGTGTCTGAATGTCTGTGGAGAATTGGCAACCTGTTCTTCCTCAAGAGCTGAAGCCAGAGAAGGTAATGGCATCTGGAGCGAAGTCAATATTCTAACTCACACCAGATCTGTTCCCTTGGTTTCAGGTTGGGACTCTGGACAGACCAGTGAATAGGGATGTGGAAATGGAAATCTATTAATAATTGCTTGAATAATTGGAAAAATTGATTGAAAAAGTAGTGGAGAAAATTTTGAAGGACAAATCTGTGTACAATTTTGGGTGAAGTTTAACTGATAACAATATCAACAGACTATGTATGTCAGTAAACATAATTTGCATTATGTACTGCTGCTTTCAGTAGTGTACAATACTAAATAATCAATGCAACCATTCAATTGTCAATTGTCTCTAAGTTCTTAAACACACAAAGCACAATATTTTTGGTATAAGTAAACCAAGTTCAATAGGTGCCTATCAAATCTGTGTCATTACCTACACATTAATTCCATCGTGTTTAGTATTGAGTGTGACAATGTTGATTCAGGAATGCTCCTCCAGATACAGTGTTAATTATACTTATCTGCACCAAACCTCTTGATGCAGGATCTCGGCGGCGAATGAAATGATGAACAGATAGGAGTTGAACTTACAACTGTGCAAATAAATATTCCTTTTCTAATAACTTTTTATAATACTTCTAAGAATGGTTAAAATACACATTTTTAACACTGTTGGTATGACAGATCCAAATATGCGTCGTCATGCTACCACTTCCGAAACAAAAGGGTTGATGTCATACGGAGGTGCACAGTGGCTGAGCTTATTTCCCTTTTGGAGGTTTAATAATCCGGGCTGGTATGGACATAGCCTTTATTTTCAGCCATTGGAGTTATCCTGAATGGTTATCAATTTATATGGGCATGTCAGATTCTTATATTTCAAGGTTTGAAGAAATCAACAGTATTAGGATAAGTTTTCTCTCATAACAAAGTGCATTCTCCCCTTATTGTAAGTCAGCATCTTCACAGTGTCCAGTTTGTGAAGTATGCACGCACAGCCCAATGTCCGTTATCACAGTTCACGCTCACATGTCCAGTACGAGGACAGTGTGGCCATGTTGTGCGTTTACAGTGATTTGCACTGCACAAATTCATGAAGCTCGTGTTCAGTGGTGTGATCCTTTGTGAAATCTTCGATACGGTAACAACTGGTTTCCATATCAGTGTCCCGAGGAATTTATTTCACCTTGTTGCTCTCACTTATTCATTGGGGAGACAGCCATACATCAGACATCTGTTGACGAGGTAAGTTCCTTGTTGAGCACAGAAAATTCATGTTACTTGAAGTATTGCCATTTTTAGTTTACACGCGTACACCCACATATTGTTTTAACACACGTACACTTAACATTTTTGCAGTCAGGTTTCGTATGTTTTCGCACTTTGTTTTTGAGTGGCTTTCGTACAGTTGCATTACATAAAGTTTCTGTAGTGTGCTTTCCACATACTGTACACATAACATAACAAAATAAGATACAATTACAAAATACACTTATCCTATTCATTTGCTGACATGCCATTATCGTCGCTTATATACATTGTAGTCTGTAACATATTCTCTCCCCTTTTTTATATAGGGTCATTACTTGTCATTTGGTTTTAGGAGATTTTGTCAGATTTCATTTTCATTACATTCTTTGCTTCCATTTATATGAGTACACATTTTACTCTCATTTAGCTATACATGCTTCATATAACATTCATACAATAATAGATTCTGTTTTCATTTATGGCGTATATTGACACACTTCATTTCAATTTACAGTGTCTCCATATCGGGGCATATTTATCAATTCAAAAAGAATCAAAGAAATGAACAATAGTCGCTACAATAGTTACTACGCACCACTGGGATAACTACTCATGGTCTCGTCTCTCTAGCATTCTCCAGGAAAGATCTGCACACTACAGGGTTGTGTAAATTCCACAGAAAGGCTTTTTATTCAGTTACATCTTGTTAATAGACTTAACTGTGATCCCAAGAACAAAATAATTTGTTATTTCTAAGCACAACTCAAATCTTATGATACCAATCATGATGATGATGATGATGATGATGATGATGATTATGATGAGGTCCCGTACTCCGAGGAGCGTAGGGGACGATGCGGGAGACCCGCACTGCTGTACTAGGCAAGGTCCTAATGGAGGTGGTTTGCCATTGCCTTCCTCTGACCGTAATGGGGATGAATGATGATGATGAAGAATCATATCAAATACTAATTCAGTGTTTAAAAGTCCAGTTCAGTATTTACTTGTTATGTTCATTATATAAAGGATAACCATTTCATGTGCTGAGGTTTACAGAGTTGTATCATCAGTATGATATTTTACTTATAATAAGCGTAAAACAGTGTTTACATAAGTAACAAACATGCTTAAAAATTTCAATGTAATTCAGGTGTTTGATATTTTTATGCATAGTCGACGCTCACAGTAGTTAGCTGGGTTTCAACCCCTTGATTATTTGGTAGTACTCGACCTTAGTTCAGCATTGTGATGTGTTGTTTGCTTCTTCACTTACTTTCACACTATCCCCCTCATATGTATCATAAACTTAAAACTATATTTACATGTGGTGTGGTCCTTTCTATGTTTATATGGTACAGGATGTTCAGTGCATCGTCCCCTGGAAGAAAAAACGTAATACTAAGTAAAGACTAAATCTTCATAGATAAATGTATAGTGCCTTGATGGCTACTAATACTTTCTTCATATATTCAACCATGTATTCATTCGCTTCAGTGTGCAGTCATGTTATCACAAAACTTATTTCATGTCATGTATGCATCTCTACTTTCCATATAAATCTGAAAGATAAAGTGTATTAGAGGCATGGTGCAACCTTGTTTACCTTCAGTAAGACTTTTCTTGTCTATCAATTATGATTAGTGCTTGCACTTTCAGTGCTTGCACTTTCAGTGCTTAAATCTGTAAATATTGTACATTTATAGATATAATGTATATAGCAGCTTAGCATATGTAAAAATCTCATAGTTTAGCATCCTTTTCCTGTGTATATAATCCCTTAGCTTATACAGGGCTATTACAAATAATTGAAGCGATTTCATAAATTCACTGTAGCTCCATTCATTGACGTATGGTCACGACACACTACAGATACGTAGAAAAACTCATTAAGTTTTGTTCGGCTGAAGCCGCACTTCAGGTTTCTGCCACCAGAGCGCTCGAGAGCGCAGTGAGACAAAATGGTGACAGGAGCCAAGAAAGCGTATGTCGTGCTTGAAATGCACTCACATCAGTCAGTCATAACAGTGCAACGACACTTCAGGACGAAGTTCAAGAAAGATCCACCAACTGCTAACTCCATTCGGCGATGGTATGCGCAGTTTAAAGCTTCTGGATGCCTCTGTAAGGGGAAATCAACGGGTCGGCCTGCAGTAAGCGAAGAAACAGTTGAACGCGTATGGGCAAGTTTCAAGCGTAGCCCACGGAAGTCAAAGAATAAAGCAAGCAGGGAGCTAAACGTACCACAGCCGACGGTTTGGAAAATCTTACGGAAAAGGCTAAAGCAGAAGCCTTACCGTTTACAATTGCTACAAGCCCTGACACCCGATGACAAAGGCAAACGCTTTGAATTTTCGGCACGGTTGCAACAGCTCATGGAAGAGGATGCGTTCAGTGCAAAACTTGTTTTCAGTGATGAAGCAACATTTTTTTATTAATGGTGAAGTGAACAGACACAATGTGCGAATCTGGGCGGTAGAGAATCCTCACAAATTTGTGTAGCAAATTCGCAGTTCAGCAAAAGTTAACGTGTTTTGTGCAATCTCACGGTTTAATGTTTACGATTGGCTCATGCCACAACTGGAGGCCGACAGTGCCGACTTCATCTTTCAACAGGATGGTGCTCCACCGCACTTCCATCATGATGTTCGGCATTTCCTAAACAGGAGATTGGAAAACCGATGGATCGGTCGTGGTGGAGATCATGATCAGCAATTCATGTCATGGCCTCCACGCTCTCCCGACTTAACCCCATGCGATTTCTTTCTGTGGGGTTATGTGAAAGATTCAGTGTTTAAACCTCCTCCACCAAGAAACGTGCCAGAACTGCGAGCTCGCGGCACATATCGAACATTTGTGAATGCCTAAAAAACCTTTTTGAGTTTTTGTATGTGTGTGCAAAGCATTGTGAAAATATTTCAAATAATAAAGTTATTGTAGAGCTGTGAAATCCCTTCAATCATTTGTAATAACCCTGTATTTGTGTGTGTGTATTGTGTAGATAATCATAGTTGTAGTATAGACTCTCTCTTAATTTTCTATGTGTCTGTTTATTTGATAGGCTTTACAAATGCTAGTGTGTGCTGTAGCTCATCAGGTTTGTTTGTTTTGGGTGCTCCAACACTTCCAGCCGTGCCTGTCTGGCACACATGCACTTGTTATTTGTTGACTAGCTTGCTCCTGAATGCGCATGTGCTGTGTTGCTATGATACCACTAGTTTCGTGGCGAGTTGTGTATTGCATTGCACGCTACCATGCATTTCACAAGTTCATTTATTTGTTTACAACTGGGCTATGCGCAAGACGAAGCTTTTTATTTAGAGTATTGTCGTCTCTAGACACATAAAAGTGAATTCAACCACTCATCCTATCGTTTACACATTTGACATGTAAGAAGAAAAATACAAACAAAAATTTTCCTTAACAACTAACAACATAAATTCTAGAATGTGGCTCTCCAGCAGCCTAAATCTAATATTATTATACAAATATACAACTTGAAGGGTATTATACAGCCCTTCAATATATAAATGTTCTCAAGTCTTTGTGTGTTTGCGTGTACCAATCTATACATTCCCAGGTAGGGGACTTTAGTAATTATCTCTGGTCTGCTGTATAGTAGTTGCCACTAGCAGTTCAGTTTTCCATTTTTCGTGGGTTTGGGATATATTCTAAGTAACACCTTTTGTCCTACATAAAATTGTGTTGTACATTTCAACTTTCTGTCTTAAATTCCTTTCCTTTCTTTAGTGCAAGTTTCAAGGTTGATTACTGCTTGTCGTATTTTAGTGTCTAATGATAATTCCAAAGGTTTCTACCACTAGCCTGTCTGTTTGCAATTGAACATCAGCTCATTTGGTGCAAATCCAGTAGTTGTGGGGAATATTGTTAACAACTTGTAAGAAGAAAGTGACAATTCAGTCCACTTGGTATGTTTACGAGGTATATAGATGCTCACAAACCTATTGTATTTCTTTAACAACCTTTCTATGGGGGATACTTCAGGATGATATTTGTATACTGCAGTGTGTTTGATTTGGTTAGAATCTACAAACTCTTTCCTTTCACATCCAACAAAATATGCGGCATTATCTGTTAACATGACTTCTGGTTTTCCTACTCTTCCAAAATAATCCTCTTTGATTCATCGTATAACTGAACTGGCTGTAGTGTTCTGTACAGCATACAATTTTAAATATTTGGTGAAAATCTCATACAGACCTACTATATACTTAATGCCATCCTCACTTCTGGGATAGGGTCCAGCTACATCCAAGAATACTTTTTCTAGAGGCTTTTTAGCCACAATGGGATGTAGTTCAATCTGTTTGGAGATCTTAGATTGTTTTGTTTTCTGGCAGACAATAAACTTGTGTGTGTGTGTGTGTGTGTGTGTGTGTGTGTGTGTGTGTGTGTGTGTGTGTGTGTGTGTGTGTGTGTGTGTGCGCGCGCGCAAGATAAAAATCATCCACATATTCCTCTGGCAAACACACGTGCCAGTGTTCTTGTATGCGATGGTTCCTATGTAGCAGAACACCTTTGTGAATAGTGAAAAACCTTTTTAACTTTTTATCACTGTTTTTCACAAGTTTTTCTCTTATCTTACTCCACCGTGTGTCTTCCTGCTGTAATTGCTTCATGTGTTTACACATGTGGACATAAAGTATGATTGGAGTGTTTTGCCTTCCATCAACACAGCTCTTATTTCGCCTTCCTGCTCTAAAAGATTGTTAGATTTCTCTAAGCCTTGTGGGAATCGAGAAAGAGCATCAGCAATTATGTTCTGGTTTCATTTTATCTACACTATTACAAACTCGAATTCTTGAAGACACATACACCACGTGGCTATCCATCAGTGTAGCAGTTTACAAGTTAACAAAATCAATACGGACTGATAGTCACAGTATACTTTTGTTTGTTGACCCCAAAGGAAATTTCAAACTTTTTAAAGGACAAAATTACAACCAAACCCTCCAACTCCTTAACTGAATATGAACGTTCAGGTTAGTATAAAGTGCGGCTGGTGAAGCTAATTACTTTAGGGGTGTTTGTAATTACTTTAGGGATGAGTTTTCCCCTCTTCTTCTACCATTTTAAAAAGTCATGCACCCAAACTTTGAATAGATGTGTCGGCGCATAAACACAAATCCTTCCTCATGTATGGTTGAGATAAAATATTAGCATTTATCTGGTAATAAATATGCAACCTGTCGCTTTTTTACTATTTATTCAACCATTAACATGTTTTCAAGCCACTGCGGGCTCGTCATCAGATGGAGGTTTACAAGAACATTATGTTGTGGACCAAGTGTAGCTAGATGCTGTGCTAGTGCTGCTGGCCGAAAAGATGGAAATTTAGTAATCGGTGATGAAGCATTTAAGGACCTGAAAGTTTTATATGTTTTAGGTACTTACAATGCACTGTGGTATGGTCTACATACGAGATTGCTTTTTATAATGTACGTTATTAAACTGTGTACACAAATAAACACAGTATGTAGCTACACTTGGTTCTACAATGATCGATAGAATGTAAACATTCAACATTTTTATAAAGAATATGGATATGGTAGATATTACACTTCACTACATAATAGTCTGTGGCAAGAGATACATTGTATCATGGTACAAATATTACTAGTACTGATTTTACATGTCAGTAATTGTTGCTAGCTGCAGGAGTGTCTTTATACTGGCAAAAAGTTTTTTAATATGGGTTGATAGTTATACAGAAGGTAAAAACTAGAGTCTGATATTTAATATATAATTAAAAATATTTTGTAAGTTACAGAATACGATAGTCATTACATGCCAAGAAGAACAAGATTTATGCAGGAAGATGAATATGTGTTATTATTGTCATTTTTGTTGTTCTGGTGCCCAGATATCCTGGAAATGCTGGAAGAAAAGGTTTTGTGTTGACTCAGTTTGTTCATTCAGAATTTTTTGGGGTGATTTTAGTTTGTGGATATAAATTTCTAATTGTTCAAAGGGATTGATCTGTATTCCTTTCTCAGCAACGTGTAGCACAGAATGATTGTCACTGATGTCACTAACAGTGTGTTCATGATGAGCAATATGTGATGCAAAACTGGACTAATTTAAGTTTTCGAGCTGAAGGGCATCCATATGTTCTTTGTAGTGGGTTGCAAAATTTCTCCCTGTTCGACCTATGCAGAAGCAAGCACAGGAGTGTGTGTGTTTGTAAAAGCCAGAATTTTTGTGCCAAACTCCAGTGAATTTATTATTGTGAACGATTTTATTTTATAGTTTATTGTCAGTGTGGAAGGATATTTTTATGTTGCTTGGTCGGAAAATATTTGCTAGTTTATATGACACTTTGCCAAGGAATGAAAGACAGACAAATTTTGGCATTTCTTTCTTGGTTTTTAATGGAGGTGGTGGATGCTTGAGTTTACTTTGGATTTTTTCAACTAGGGTGTTTATCAGAGAGGCATTATAACCGTTATTTTGGACTATAAATATAAGTATGTTCATTTCTTCACAAGCATCTTCTACACTGATAGGGGTGCGGAGCATACGGTTTACAGATGACCTGAAGAAAGCAGTTTTATGTTTGTTTAGGTGGCATGAGGTATTGTTAATGGCAGTATTACTGGTACTGGGTTTTCTATATATTTTGAAGGTACGAGGTGCGGCTAGAAAAAAACCGGACTGATGCTGGAAAAAACATTTATTTACAATTATTTACAATTTCATGTTATCTCCTTCAACGTACTCTCCTCCTCGGTCTCTACACCACTCCATACGAATTTTCCACTGTTCATAGCAATGCTGCAGATCATTTTCGGTAAGTCCATACATTACTTCCGTCGCTTTTTCTTTTACTGCTTCAACAGTCTCAAATCTAGTTCCTTTCAAAACTGACTTGACTTTAGGGAAAAGAAAATAGTCACAGGGGGCCAAATCAGATGAGTAGGGTGGATGATCTAAGATGGGAATGTTGTGTTTTGCCAAAAATGTCTTCACTGACAACGCACTGTGAGCTGGGGCATTGTCTTGGTGAAGGATCCATGGCTTTTTTCTCCACAAATCGTTCCGTTTTCTCCGTACTCGCTCACGTAGGGTAGCCAGGACGCTAATGTAGTAATGCTGATTCACTGTTTGTCCCTTTGGTACCCAATCAATGTGCACAATCCCTTTGATGTCAAAAAAAACAATCATCATTGCCTTGAATTTCGATTTTGACATTCGTACTTTTTTTTGTCGTGGAGAACCAGGAGTTTTCCAATGCATCGATTGGCGTTTAGTTTCGGGATCGTAAGTAAAAAACCACGATTCATCGCAAGTAATAACATTTTGTAAGAAGGTGGGATCACTTTCAATGTTTTCCAGGATGTCAGAACAAATCATTCTTTGGCGTTCCTTCTGTTCAATTGTGAGACACTTTGGAACCATTTTTGAACACACTTTGTTCATGTTGAAACTTTCATGAAGAATCTGCCTAACACTTTCCTTGTCAACTCCTGTTAACTCAGACACTGCTCTGATTGTTAAACGGCGATCTTGTCGAACAAGTTTACCGGTTTTTTCAATGTTTGCATCAGTTTTTGCTGACAATGGTCTGCCAGTGCGAGTGTCATCACTGGTGTCTTTGCGGCCATCTTTAAATCGTTTAAACCACTCGAACACTTGTGTTCGCGATAAACAATCATCGCCGTACACTTGTTGTAACATTACAAACGTTTCACATGCAGATTTTCCTAGTTTGAAACAAAATTTGATGTTAACACGCTGTTCTTTCTGTACACTCAACATTTTCCGACGCACAGACAAAACGTCAACTACTTAAAACAGATGCCACGGGCAGACTGAGTGCAGGAGGCAGATGAAACTCGAGCAGTAGGCGGAGCGAGAGTCACGTGACAGGCCACGTGACTTTCAGCCTTATTGCATTCGTTTTATTGTTTCACCAGTACTAGTCCGGTTTTTTTCTAGCCACACCTCGTATACTTGTTATTGTGAGTGGAAATAGTCATGACAAGGAAGTTAATTCCTTCAGTGGTCTGGTATTCAACTGTGAATTTGATATTTGGTTGCATTTTATTCATTTCATCTGCTAGGTTATTTAGTTCTTCTTTTGCACCATTGAAGACTATTATTGTGTCATCTACATATCTTTTATAATACAGAATTTTATCAGTAAATTGTGGATCTGTTAAGAAGAAATCTTGTTCCAGATTAAGTATTAAGTATAAATATCTCAGCAGGCAAGCCTGCAAGGCTGTTACCCATTTCCAGACCATTGTTTTGCATGTAAAATTTACCATTGAATGAAAAATCGTTATGTGAGAGGACTAATTCAAGCAATGTCATGAG
The DNA here is from genome assembly GCF_023864345.2 of Schistocerca serialis cubense. NCBI lineage: Eukaryota > Metazoa > Arthropoda > Insecta > Orthoptera > Acrididae > Schistocerca > Schistocerca serialis. The sequence goes on from NC_064638.1 coordinate 766,388,901, forward strand.
TTCAAAAATTTCTGCATTGCTTAGCTTTTCATATTTGATTATTCTTTTATGTTATTGTGAAAGTGTCTTTTCAGGGGATATTAGTGTAGAGGTTTACTATGTAAAAGGAGGCAAATGTTGCTGTGTTTGGCACTATTAGAGCTATAATGTTGTTGATTAACTCAAAACTATTGTTAATTGAAAAGCTCACCATGAACCCACTGTCGGTGATATCAGTGGCGATCTTTCTGTGATTCACATTACTGAGAAAGGAATACAGATGGACCTCATTGAAAAACATTTACTGAAATGTAAAATCTGTACTAGTAATATTTGCACGATAATGTAATATATATCTTGCCAAAGATTATTATGTAGTAAACTGTAATATCTACCATATCCATATTCAGTGTAAAAACATCGAATGTTTACATTCTGTGAATCATTGTAGGACCAAGTGTAGCTAAATAATGTGTTTATTTGTGTACTTTATAAGAAGCAATCTGATATTTATACCACAAGGCAGTGCACTGTAAGTACCTAAAACATGAAAAACTTTCAGGTTTGTAAATATTTCATCACCGATTACTAAATTTCCGTCATTTCTGCCAGCAGTACCTGCACAGCATCTAGCTCCACTTGGTCCACAACATAATGTTCTTGTAAACCTCCATCCAATGATGAGCCTGCAGTGGCTTGAAAACATGTTCATGGTTGAATAAATCGTAAAAAACTGACAGGTTGCATATTTATTACCAGATAAATGCCAGTTTAAACCACAGTCGCAGTTCATCATCCACAATGGATATACTAAACTAGTAGCATTTAATAAGGCTTGCTTGATGTTCTCAAAATTGGTTTGACATTGCTTGTCCCATAACCAAGGTCTATTTCTCTGGAGGGGATTGAGTAAAGCATCACTGTTCATAAGTTGGTTAGGTATGAGTTCCCAAAAAAAAAAATGAGGCTAGGCGTAAGTATGCCTTCAATTGCCACTGGTTTTGAGGAACAGGACAGTTCCTAATGGCATCAAGTTTTTTTAAGATCTGGCAGTATGTCTTCCGAAGAGATTACGTGCCCTAAAAATTTTTACCTTTTCTCGTGCGAAATTAGATTTCCTGAGATTTTCTGTTACTCCATGTTCGGAAAAGCAGTTCAATACTTGTTCAATTAATCTTAGGCATTCTACCTTACTCAAAAGTTCAGGTCCTAGCACTTTGTCCAGAGCGGAGGATAAATACACCTTCACTTATGTTCAATCCAAACAGTAATACTTGAAATTCTAAGTTCCTTCCTCTACATACAAAGGTGTTATACTTCCGACTTTCTTCATGTAGTTTATTTGCCTATAAGAGAACCGGAGATCGTTTGTAGTAAGAAATTTAGCATAATGGAAATTCATAAGCTGTTCCTATATAAATTGTCGGGATGTGTTCATACTGGTACAATGATCTTATTAATGTTAGGTGCGTCAAGGACCAAGCGCACCTTGCCATCTGGCCTACTCATGGCCAAAACAGGACTACAATAACGGGAAAATGATGGTTGTGTAATGCCCCATTCTAGCTTCCTGTTAATCTCTTTTCTTACAAGGGAATGGTCAGACTTGTCATGTTGAAACCTGTGTTGCTTTTTTTTACCACTGTGAGTTAACATTGCAAGAAGTCTGTACGCAGAATTTTAGCTGCTGACATGACCTGGAAGTCTGTAAACAATTTTATGAAGTAAGACATTATTGTCGCATGGTTTCCGCGCTTATAATTGCCTCTTGTACAACCCTGACCTCTCTCGCTACGTTATACCAACGCCATCTAGGGACAGCGTGGCGTTAGCTACGCGCCGCTCTCTTGCCACAGCAGTGAGAGAGCTGATTCCCCAATGAAAGCGATTGTATGATAATTAAACATTCGTTGACAAATATGGCTGATATGTTATCTACAACATTCTTTCCAAATAGCTATGAAATAGACACAAATAAATATACGGTTTAGAACACGTCCAAATTTTATTTCTTGTAATTACCTTTAGACAGAGAATTTTTCCGTCAGTGGAAGGCATTTTACAGAAAACTAACAGAGAAAATTATTGTGTGCAGATCATTGCAATTTCCTGTCTACACCGCGATAATATTCTCAAGCTGCAATCAATTTTCTTCCCCACGGTTTCAGAATTTGATTAAATATGCGTGGCACTCCTCGAAATATACTGATACTAGGCCTGATTCATTCGTAACACCAGCCCAGTTTTGTCTAAATATTGATACAATGTTCAAAACATAGGTTTTTTGTTCACCAAGAACATACAAGCAAAGACGACATATGACAGCCCTGCGAATCACAGACGTTGTTAGATGTCCGTAGACAAAACTGGGCTGGTGTTACGAATGAATCAGGCCTAGTATCAGTATATTTCGAGGAGTGCCACGCATATTTAATCAAATTCTGAAACCGTGGGGAAGAAAATTGATTGCAGCTTGAGAATATTGTCACGGTGATAGACAGGAAATTGCAATGATCTGCACACAATAATTTTCTCTGTTAGTTTTCTGTAAAATGCCTTCCACTGACGGAAAAATTCTCTGTCTAAAGGTTGAATTACGTTCGTCATTCCGGGTGGAATCTGAAGTATCACTACTTCTTTGTCAGTGTGGGCTCGAAATACAGCTTTTAATGAATCAGACCTTTTATGACCTGACCACGAATCTAGATGGAAAAGAGATTTGTTCCCGCAGAACGGAAGAAAAGCATGACGCATGAAAAGTGTAACGGTTTCATTTCCCATTTTTCCAGACTTCGATGCGTCTACCACAAGATTGTTTGCGTAGAACATTATTCTTCTGACTCGTGGTCCAAAACGTCCAGTTGGTTCTCGAAGACACACATATAATTTAGGCAGCAATGAACCATCCAGACTAATTATGGGCATTATAGTGTATGAATGGGTGGACTACGCAATCGTCTCAATATGTTTTTCCCCTTTGAATGACAGTGTTATTTTCGCACCCAACCTGACTGATTTGCATTGTACACGTACGATCTTATTTTTTGCATTCGTAAGAAAAGCTTCTATCATTTCGATTTGTGTCACTTCATTTTCCGACCTGTTTCTCGAAACAAATTTTGTTATTTTTCTTGCCACAATTTTATGTGATCTTTTGAAGCGACTAATGCAACTTTCAGAAGCTGTAAATTCTTTAGCGCCTATCGCGTTGGCAATCTCTAACGCCCAGTCACGCAAAGTTGTATCGGTGACACTAAATGACTGTTGTCTGGCATCGGTAAATAGCTCAAAAAGTCGCGCATTTATCTCCGTCGCAATTTCCAGTCGACTCTTACGTCGTCCAGCGACTTCCTTTTTCCATCTGTACAATTCACGTTCAGAACTGACAAAGCGATACTTATTTTGAACAGTACTGACATGTAGGCGTTTCTTACCACTTTCGTTCAACCAGTACGCCACCACTTTTTCTTTGTCTGAGAAGGTAATTGGAGTTGCTGGTGTTAGTTTCGGAGATAATTGATAATGGTACGTGGCACTATCAATCGAAGAGTCTTCATGAGTGCAACTTTTCGTCGGTGTCTTCGCCGTCTGTAGATTCACAGTCTGCAATATCGAGTGTTTCAGTTGTTTCTAGCCACATGTCTGCACCATTTGCATGCTCGTCTAGAAGTTTAACAACCATGTCGCACAACACATAGTCTTCACGCGTGTTTTCTATTGATTGCTTCATTTGGTGTCTGTGGTATATCTCCATGGCAAGCAGCTAAACATTTACAGGGTTCGCCATCACCTGTGAGGGGAGATTGAATGTTCACCGTAAAGTGGCTTGCGGAGTATAGATGAACACGTACAGAACATCTTTCACCTCTCTAACCAGTTTCAGGACGGTATGTTTCGAAATACGTACCAGAAATTAAAAGGACGTGCATGCCACAGAAACGAATATTCGATTCCCCATTCCACCAAAACCGTGCAGCGATATTCCTCTTTAGTGAACCCCGCGATAAGACGGCCGCACTTCCCGACCATGTGCACAACGCCCGCGACTCGCAATTTCCAGGGGTGGCCAGCCGTCACTGCAAGCGTCAAGCAGGAAACACAGCCATGTTCGTGATTTTTTTTAGGTGACTTCCAGTTCATGTCAGCAGCCACAATTTTGCATACGGACCTTTTGCACAGTTAAATAACAGTGCTAAATAAAGCAATACATGTTTCGGCATGACAAGTCTGACCATTCCCTTGTTAGTGCTTCCCTCATTGTCCATGGTATAGGGTATGAAGTAGAACAAAAAGTTACGTGAGGGCATACTTCCATTTTGTACATACAGTCCATAATGATACCTGGTCTTTTTTCAAATACGTGTATATAAGCAAGCGTCAGTTCCCTAAGTTCCACTTGCTGTTCATGAGACAAGCACTTTGATTCACTTATCTTCATGTTTATTGTGTCGACATTTACCTATTCTGCTGCCGACTGTTCGCTGTTGTATGTGGTGATAAACATGACTGTGGGATTTACAATTGAACCTCAGTCATGAGTAACTTCAGTTTTACTTCTATCAGTACTTCCCCTGATTAGGTCTGTTGCAAAAATTGGTTATTTACTATGAAATGATATTTGCCCTTGCCTACATCAATTTGTACTTGGTATGTCCTAAATGTATCAATACCAATTAAACAGTCAACTATTAATTTCTCTACTATCAAAAAATTGCATTGCACAGAAAACTGTCCTAATTGGGTGGAAATTAAAGCTTGTATTTTGACTCCTTTCAATTTCTGACCAGTCACAGTTTGTACCTTGCAATTTTGCATTTGCGGTGTGGGTATATGCCCACATTTCTGCAGTTCTTGAAAGAATCCCTGTGCCATCAAATTAGTCATAGCACCTGTGTCAAGCACAATGGGTACATCAAGGTCAAATATTTTGGCTTTAATAGTAGATTGTACATTACCCGCTATCAAGTTTTCCTGTGTATCCCCATTCCTTTGGTACAGATTATCTTTCACATCACTACCTTGATCATGTCTGATGAAGCAGGTATTGATCAAGCTCGTACCCCACTCTCCCCCCAGGTCACAGAAGGGGGTTTTAATGTGACCGGTTCAAGTTCTCCGGCATCGCGATGGCATCGGTCTGTGGGTTAGGTGTAACTTGTACTATATGGACTGTTGGTGTTTGATCACACCAGTTAGTATCCTGTGAGGCTCTTGACTCAAATTCCCTTTGCATTTGCGTGTTATTCTGCATATGTGCATTACTTTGCTGGCCAAATTCTGCTGCCTGTGGATTATTCATCTGTCTGGTATTGTTTTGTGTTTGCCAAGCAATCAGCTGATTATTGCTGATAGCTTGTGTCTGTACATATTATACAGACTAGCCATACGCTACTTGCTGGTTGTAGTTATTTTTGTTAAATTTTTGTCCATTTCTTTTATATCCGCCCTTGAATGCGCAGCTTTTGCCATTGTCGTTGTGATTACCGTTACCATTACCATTACCATAGGTCTGTGTGGAGTAAGGTTGCCATCCGTTTTGTACTACGAATCCATTGTTTACTCGTTGGTCTGTAAATCCCTGTGGCACTATCTGTGTATTAACTGGCTTGGGTTGTACTGGTCTCTCTTCATATATAAAATCTATTGAATCCAGTAAGATAGTATTCGGTGTCGTGTTCCGGAATGGTAATGAGTTTTTCCCTGATGTGGGCAGGTAGATGGCTCTTTAAAATTTTCGGCACACCTACTTTAGATACCAGGTTAATCCAGTATCTGGTTTTATTCAAATATTTTTCAAAATAGTCCCTTTAGCTTCCATGTTCGCTACTGAATGGAGCTGGCTTGAATACTTTGTGTCTGAGCTTCCCCTTTATGGCCCCAGACCAATATTTACCCAGAAAGTCTCTTTCAAACTGTTCATAGTAGTGGCAACATTCCGCCATGTCCAAAACCCATAGCAGATCATCGCCCTGCGTGCAGCCAACAACTAATCTAACTTTCTGGGCTTCGGTCTAGGTATGAGGTAAAACATTTCAAAATGGGCTGATAAAGACCAAGGGGTTTGTTCCTTTCCTTTCAGAGGTAAATACCAGAAAATGTTGATGCCTAAGTAACCCTTCATCTGCAAGTAATATTGACAAACATGCCGCACTGTCAGTGATAGGCATGTTTATATTAGTTTGTGGCATAGCGCACGGCAGCTGCACTTGCTCGACAGGTACAACTGCCGGCAAGTGTTGTTACATTCTGCAACCTTCGCTGTATTCTTTCAAAGGGCTAGCCAGTGAAAGTATCTAACTTCTATAAAAGCATCGGTTTTTTTCTGTCAAATGTTGTTTTGGAATGTCAGTAGTTTTAGCAATACTGCCTTGTATCCTTTCCTCTGCTCCTTTAAACCTGAATCTATTTTAGCTAGAAACTGACTTTCTTTCTCTTATAGAGCTGCTTCTACTGTATCTACATAAATCTTACACTCTCATACAACCTTTCCAACAAGGGTGCTGCCCTTATCCAGCTTCAGTCTTTCAGTTATTTCCTTTACATCTGCAAAAATCTTATCTCTCTGTTTTTTGGTAAATTTTGACTCTAAACTTAACTGGTCCACTCTAAGACTTAACTTTTGTACTTCTGTAGGTAGGTTTTTTGCACACGCCTTGCAGCTTGCTGACTGCTTCCGTCACAATTTTTACCGACGCATCCACTTGGGATTGCATCTCCTGAATTTGAGAATATGCTTCACTAAGGTTTTGTAACTCACCTGGAAGTTGTTCCCATTTATCATCTATGAATGACACGCTTTCTATTAATGTATTTATATTGCAGGATATATCAGTAATTATTTCTTGTTTTAATTATTTTCCTAGCCCTGTCAACTTCCTAGATACACTCCTGGAAATTGAAATAAGAACACCGTGAATTCATTGTCCCAGGAAGGGGAAACTTTATTGACACATTCCTGGGGTCAGATACATCACATGATCACACTGACAGAACCACAGGCACATAGACACAGGCAACAGAGCATGCACAATGTCGGCACTAGTACAGTGTATATCCACCTTTCGCAGCAATGCATGCTGCTATTCTCCCATGGAGACGATCGTAGAGATGCTGAATGTAGTCCTGTGGAACGGCTTGCCATGCCTTTTTCAACTGGCGCCTCAGTTGGACCAGCGTTCGTGCTGGACGTGCAGACCGCGTGAGACGATGCTTCATCTAGTCCCAAACATGCTCAATGGGGGACAGATCCGGAGACCTTGCTGGCCAGGGTAGTTGACTTACACCTTCTAGAGCACGTTGGGTGGCACGGGATACATGCGGACGTGCATTGTCCTGTTGGAACAGCAAGTTCCCTTGCCGGTCTAGGAATGGTAGAACGATGGGTTCGATGACGGTTTGGATGTACCGTGCACTATTCAGTGTCCCCTCGACGATCACCAGTGGTGTACGGCCAGTGTAGGAGATCGCTCCGCACACCATGATGCCGGGTGTTGGCCCTGTGTGCCTCGGTCGTATGCAGTCCTGATTGTGGCGCTCACCTGCACGGCGCCAAACACGCATACGACCATCATTGGCACCAAGGCAGAAGCGACTCTCATCGCTGAAGACGACACGTCTCCATTCGTCCCTCCATTCACGCCTGTCGCGACACCACTGGAGGCGGGCTGCACGATGTTGGGGCGTGAGCGGAAGACGGCCTAACTGTGTGCAGGACCGTAGCCCAGCTTCATGGAGACGGTTGCGAATGGTCCTCGCCGATACCCCAGGAGCAACAGTGTCCCTAATTTGCTGGGAAGTGGCGGTGCGGTCCCCTACGGCACTGCGTAGGATCCTACGGTCTTGGCGTGCATCCGTGCGTCGCTGCGGTCCGGTCCCAGGTCGACGGGCACGTGCACCTTCCGCCGACCACTGGTGACAACATCGATGTACTGTGGAGACCTCACGCCCCACGTGTTGAGCAATTCGGCGGTACGTCCACCCGGCCTCCCGCATGCCCACTATACGCCCTCGCTCAAAGTCCGTCAACTGCACATACGGTTCACGTCCACGCTGTCGCGGCATGCTACCAGTGTTAAAGACTGCGATGGAGCTCCGTATGCCACGGCAAACTGGCTGACACTGACGGCGGCGGTGCACAAATGCTGCGCAGCTAGCGCCATTCGACGGCCAACACCGCGGTTCCTGGTGTGTCCGCTGTGCCGTGCGTGTGATCATTGCTTGTACAGCCCTCTCGCAGTGTCAGGAGCAAGTATGGTGGGTCTGACACACCGGTGTCAATGTGTTCTTTTTTCCATTTCCAGGAGTGTAGTTCATCAGATAATTCAGTGCGTATAGTTTTGCTCACCTCACTGAACTGTTGACTAATACTATTCTTGAAATCGTTAAATGCCTGATTTTGCTGTGTAAACTGTTGTCCTCTATTTTCCTCATGTTTTTTGAACTGCTGTGTCATACCCTTAAGTTGTTGTGTTTCACTTTCCTGTAGTTTCTGTTTTGTGAACTGTTGTGTTATTTGTTGCATGAGTTGTGTTAAATTGTGTGTCTCACTAGTAATTACATTGTTTTTATGAACTGTTTCCTGTTCTTGCAGTCACAATGTCGTGAGCAAATAATCAAAGGAATTTTCGCTGTTGCACCCATCGGTTTCGCTATTTGAAAAAATAGTTATATTACCAGTGTCATCATTTATTGATAGTGGGATGCCAACCTCATTGTTTTGGTTGCCATGGGCCAGTTCGCTAGTTGGCGTATTACCTTCAACTGTTGCCAAGCTCAGATTTCCGACATCTTGGCATATTGCATTTTGTAATGAATTTTCAACAATGACCAGTTCCTTTGACTCCATTGTGAATAGTTTTTAACAAAATTATGAATAAAATTTTTCAAAAATGAAATTCTTTCTGTTTTCGCACTTTAATTAAAGTAGATTTAGCTGTGTATTCACTAATGAACCTGGTTATTATCTGACACAGTCTTATAGTGACTTATCTTGCACTTTAATAATGACTTTGTACAAATTTTCATCTTTTCTGTGGAAATGCACTTTCCGTAAAGGATATTACTTGGAAGAAAAAGAGATTATCCACTGCCAGAGTGATGGCGCCAAGTGCCGCCATATAAGCATACAGCGTAGCAGCTTCCTACCTTTACTGCTGAAATCAGTATTCCTGGCTCGTCTCATTTGTAGGCAGAATTAATTTTAATATGCTGCTTAAATGGTTTTATCATTCCCAATCTCATGGGCATGTAACAAATACAATGAAAGTTTCCTTAGTTCCTTGTAACAATAATATGAATCATTTCTCAAAAATTTTTATCTCATCAATTGAAAGGTCTATTCATATTTCACTTGGCACCGTCATTTAAACGGTCGCCATTGAATAATGATGTGGAAATGGATTAATAATTGCGTGAATAATTGGAAAAATTGATTGGAAAGAATAGTTGAAAAAATTTTGAAGCCAATTTATGAATCTGTGCACAATTTTGGGTGAACTTTAGCTGATACCAATATCAACAGACCTTGTATCTCATTACATTCCAGGTCGATAAACATAAAAAATGATGAGGCAGGCTTTAAGGGAAAATAATGTTGTTACATAATTAGACTGAAAGTGACTTTTGATACTCTAAATTTTCTAGATGATGATGATTCAGACAAAAAAGGCGTAACTATAGTTTACAGTTACCACAGGAAGGATGATGAAATCCAACACAAGAGTACAGGGAACAAGAAAGAGGTTTGTGATTAAATGGCCCAGTAAAGGAATAGTGAAGAGCAGTGAGCACAGTAGGGAAGAGGGGACTGAGTGACGATTGGTGGAAATTGAATTGGTTCCCCAAGAAGTCTGGAGGTAATAAAATGTTGCTGGACCTGACAGTGTGGCAGATTTGACACAGAATGTAAAGAGAAATTAACCACTCTCTTCAAACAGTACAAATGATGCACCTCCACCAGATTAAAGTGAACAGCAAATAAGTATAGTGAGTCAGGATGCTATTAAATGCTATCAAAGTAACAACAGTAAAGTTATCCACAACTAAAATGTTGGTTTGAACACAGCAATGCTTTACTGGGCTTGGTTCTGTGGTATGATGTATTGTCTTCCTCTGCTCTTAGAATTGACGTACCTAGCAAATCATACAATTTTGTGTTGATTCTGAACCATAGTGCATAGTGCAACTTGGCACTTTTCCCCATTAAAAAATCATTGCTTGAGGAGAAAGAAGAAATAACTGTAGAAAAATAACTAGGGATTGAACCCCAGACTTTTGGTTGGCAATCTGGTACTTACCCCCTGCACAAATGAACTAATATCACAAGTAAAATTAATGATAAAAAGGCAAATATAATAGTAGGAGTATTGGGTTGATATTAGCAGCCTCAAATAAGTACTTATTATTTTGATTTAGGACTGGGCAGTAATGGTATTAATAGTCTTATACAATAATATTCTAGTTTTATAATTATCATATTATTTACCATACAGCCATGTTAAAACAATGAAAAGAATTTTGAGAGTCACTCTGTAATCATGTAGCACCCTAACATGCGAAACAGCAATCGCTAAATAATGATGTGATAATCTATACTTTCCTGGTATATAAATTCATAATATTCTTGTTTGATCTAAAGCCTAATCATACAGTTTTATTTTAACAGTCCAACTGGCTGCCATATTCAGGTAAGAAATCTGTTAGTTAAATATTTTCAGAAGTGACACCAAAGAGAAGCAATGTGTCTGTGAGAGAAATCGTTGCTCCTGCCCCATAATGCAGAGTGAAGGTACAGCACTCAAGTGATAAAAGCTGGCAGGTAACTGGAAAGTACTGTGGAGTAGCTGTCTCTGTTTTCCAAGTCAAAAACCATTGTTTTTTCATTCTTTTTTTCCCAAATAAAACAGGATTCCGCATTTCACTTAAAGGGTAGACCTTGTCCCTATTTATAATATTATCTGCCAGTCTAATTTCAATTGATTCCTTTAAGACAGAGCCCCAATAGTGAGATGAAGGAGCAGCTGTCTGTGCCTGTGCCTCGTCATCTGGCTAATATACGTTTTCACACAAGTTTATTTTGTCTGCCAGTTAAGATTAAAGCTGTACTTGGATCAGTTAAAGATGAACTAAGACTGCAGAAGTCAGGTGTTGACAGACTAAACATGGCATATAAAAATTAAGTAGTATGTTCATTAAGGACTGAGGAAGAAAGTGTTGTCAATGGTAACTTGTGTCTTCTACATCAGATTGTTCCAAGGCAGCCCCGTGGATCAGAGAACAGCTGCTGAGTTAAAACTGTTTAGGCCTCCATTTTCAGTTGTGCCAGGTACTGTTTCTTCAGAAATACGACTAGACCTAATAGATTTTCAAAACAGTACACTGCTCAAAGACAGATACTACAAAACCACGAATTTGGCAAGATTGTATTACAATCTTCTTGCAGAAGACTTTCCCAAATTACACAGTAATCAAGCTGACATCATATCTATGTTTGGATCAACATATGCTTGTGAATGACTTGTTTTCTGTAATGAAGAGAGTAAAAACTGCAGGAAGGTCCCAGCTATATGACCCAACACTTAAGAGTAGTCTGTGTCATACAGCAGCTCAAGGACTGACACTCAATATTTCATTAATCATGAATAAACAGAAATGTATTTCTCAAACTAAATAGAGTGTTCATATGTTTGTCTTATATTAATGTTTTTGTTTATATTCAGTCATCCTGTGTTACGTTGTACATGGTCTCCTCACTAGCCAGTGTTTTGTGCACAGTGCTGCATGTAAGCTGCTTGCCCAGCATTGTCCACCTGTGATGTTGCGCATGCGTGTGCAAGCTGTTTACTCGCTCCTGCACACCAGTGCCCATGGGAACCCATTGCTCAGAGCTGAGCTTTCTAGCTGGAACAGCATACTCTACACTATGCGCTTTTATCTACAAGTGTGTTTATCTGCTAAACTACATAAAATCTAAAACACAAATCCTCACAGTTTAGAAAAACAGAAACTGAAAATTAATTTGACTTCAAGACAAGTGACATAATCTGTTTGAGGCAGGCACTTTACAGTGTGATTCCTCAAGGGCAAAAATGAATAATGCAGGAGTCCTCGCTTTCATCATTTAATTAAGAAAAAATTATAATGTTAAAAGATCATAATGTTCTGTTTGACTTCCTTTACTTTTGTTTTCATTTTTGCCACAGTAACATATTTTTTCACAAAAGGTATCTGTTTTACAGTCTTCGTGTGCCATATTCGAATAACAGTACAGTGGGGATTTATTTATTTATTTATTTATTTTTTGGGGGGGGGGGGATTTCTTTAAAAAGTATGAAATAAGCAATTTTTTTTAAAATTTTGTGTCTAATTTTCTTGAGAACTTCAAACATGATTTTATCATTGCCCTTTGCAAGCCTATAGTACGTACTGGGTGGTCAGGAAGAGCCTGAAAAACTTGTAAGAGTGTTGTAGGGTAGGCTGGGCTGAGAAATTATTGTTAAGTAAAAAAATCAGTATGTTGTACTCTTTCCAAGTTAACTGGCATTGAAGTTAGTCAATCAGACCACTGCGTGCGAAAATTCAAGTGGCCCATCAAATACAAATAGTGTCAGTTGGTTCTCAAAGTGTAGATGATAGTGCACAAGACTGCTAAGTCTCTGGCTTAGGTTTGATTCTTACTACTGTTCTGTGTCCTATTTTTGTATCACCCTCATGTTTGTTTTGAGGAAACCAAATGAAAACATTTTGCAACACTGCCTTTGGCTGGCGTACTGCTGGAAATTGCACAAGCACAACAGGCCTAACTGCCTAATTTTAATGCTAATTAACTCAGAAATATCACAATGTATCTTTGTTTTCATAACAGTTATTTCTCAGCACAACCTATGCTAAAAAAAACCGTACAAGCTTTTTGCACTGTTTCTCACCGCCCTGTGTATTGCATAATACTGCTAATTTTTATCAGCAGCAGCTAAATAAGTACATTTCAAGTAAAAATTGGTGTTTGTGTGGTAATATAGGAACATTTTTTTATCTTCCAGTTAATTCTGATAATTAATCAATGACACTATTATCACATCTGATTTTTTTTCAGCGAGTATTGACATTTTATGTCACACTGTCTCACCAAAATCTGACTGTGAAGGAATCACTTCTTCACCCAGGTCATTCCAGTCACAGAGGAAACTGAAACGTAGCAGGAATGCTGTTGATGCAGCTGCATTGCTAGCCTCAGAATTAAAGATACTTTCATCACGACAGGAAAAAATATTGGAGGATCTAGAAAGAAGTATTGAAGAAGGTATATCCATTTTTTAGTTTTATGAAAGCTTAATCTATATAACTAAGCTGCAAAATAATGAATATTATGTTTTTACCATTTGTTCAATTTATTACCAGTTAAATCACGTTCATTGCATGGGATGTGTAAATATAACAATTTTTTTTTTATAAAAATGAAATGTATGAACTTTCTCTCTCTCTCTCTCTCTCTCGCACGCACACACTTTATTGTGTGTCTGTGGTGTGGGTGGATGGGGTGGGGGGGGAGGGGGGGGGGTTACAAGCCATTATGTTTCAGACATAGAGATCTTAACCAAATTGTTGTACCATCATTTGTTGGCAACTAATACAAATGAAAAATTATTGATGTAAAGAAACTTTGTTTTATCATTCATTTACATAATATCCCTTCAAGTATTCTAAGTGTGCTATTATTATCTGAAGATGTGTTCTAACAGTTTTAGAATTTTTCATACCTCATTAAATTTTTCTCATACTTCATTTTTATTCGCTCAAGTATATTATCTTTCATGTCTATTTTGTGCTTTGTTTGTACAATTAAATTTTGTGGTGATCTTTTATAATGATCGTACTGTATGTATATATTTACGTAGTGGTACAAACCTTCACATGGTTCTGTCCAAGATTTCTGATAATCCTCTTCCTGGCTCTGCCCTATAGTCTGACATTGATAAGTACATTTGCATATTTGATCCTTCCCATTACTTCCTGCTTCAATGTATTTCACAATTAAAATTGAGAAAATACAGCAATAATAATTTGGCCACAGAACAGGAACTGTTTCACTCTGGTGCCAGAACACTAAGAATACATCTTAAGATTTCTTGGTTAATGCTAATATCAGTTTCTGTGTTACGTGTTTCTACACATGATGCTAGTGAGAGATATGAATGCTATCAAGCTATATTAGTTTTTCTTAAATTTAAGTACTTTGTTGAGATTAGAATGAGATGCTTCAACATGCGAGAGAACAAAAATGTACATATTGTCCAGTTTAGAAATTGTAATTACAAAAAGGGAGTAAGCAAGGCTGGAAAAATACTGACTGCTACAAGAATTACAAGAAGGCAATAAAGAAGACTGGAAAAATACTGATGCTTCAACTTCTGCAGCCAAAGCCTTGTTTTGACATTAATAAGAAAGAGAGAGAGAGAGAGAGTCATGAAGAAGAATAAGAAAGAGAGAGAGAGAGAGAGTCATGAAGAAGAAAAGTGTGATAAATGAGAGGAGGAGGAGAAATTGAAGGAGAGTCACAAGAGGAGAAACAGAATAGTGTGACAGTTTCCAGAGGAATACAGTATTCTCTATAATTTGTTCACTTTTGTTTGTTTATGGGCTCAATACATCAGAATGAACAGGCATCAGAGGTCTCTGGGATAACCATCTTCATGCTTTCAGTGTTACTAACATATGTGACAAAATAAGGCGGTGAATCAATGAGAGCCTCAATACTGTGGTTGTTGAATGTGATTTATTGATTCCTAGCATTGTGTTTTAAGTATTTGGAGATTACATTCATTTCAATTTAAACAAATTATCGAAGCATATAATATATCTGTAGGTCTGTTTCAAATCAATCATTGCTCCAAATGAAGAACAAACACAGTCACCAGTTCTTAAGTTGTCAGCATTGTATGATGGAGGTGGCACATGCTCACACTGCTCCTACCTCCTCCCTCTGGCAGTCTGTGCAGAAGATTGGAGCGAATGTCCTGTGCTTCCTGCAACTTTCCTTGAAATATGAAAAATAGTTAATAAGTATGTCTTTGTGACAGATTTAGCCCTGTGATACTGACAAAGCAGAGATACAGTAATGATTAAAGGTATAGTGATTCATTATTTCATGGAATACTATCAGGTGTAATTATATACTTCTCTATCAGTTTTTTACTGTTTTTAATGGCACTGTTGTCGCTTGTACCAGTAAATATATAATTTTATAGTGACTGGCTTCAAGCACAACACATTCAAAGCATGCGTTTCATGTACTCGTATATAAATTAAAGATATTGCTACAACAAACAATGTAAAATCCAGGATGGAATAATGACAATATTATGAAAAGGATAGTTGCTACTCACCAAATAGTGGAGAGGCTGAGTCACAGAAGACTGGCAAACAAAGCTTTTGGCCAAACGAACCTTCATCAGAATAGACAACAAGCATGCGCGCGCGCAGGGGGACACACACACACACACACACACACACACACACACACACACACACACACACGTACGTAGTGTGTGTGTGTGTGTGTGTGTGTGTGTGTGTTGTCTGTTCTGATGGAGGCCTGTTCGGTCAAAAGCTTTGTTTGACAGTCTTTTTGCTGTGGCCATCTGTGACTCAGCATCTCCGTTATATGGTTTTGATTTACCTGCATGTTGGTAGCCAGGAAATCCAACATCTGGTCTGGCTGCCTATTTGTTTTAGCTCATTTAGCCTTACCCAGGGTGCACGTGTAGTACCCAGAGTGCACATTGTAGTATTCCACTATGGACACGACCTATTTTACACCCTGCGACCAGGTACTGGCCCTAACAACTTTCAGAGGCTGCCTTCCAAGGAAACGTGAAAGCATCTGTCACATTCATAGACCTAACTGTGGCATATGACACAGTGTGGAGAGAAGGGATGATATACAAATTGCTAAAAACAATCTGATGCCGAAAAACTGTAACTCTCATAAACACCACAATAAATAATAGATATTTCTACCTTCGATTGGGAGAAAATGTGAATAAGAAGAGGAAATTAAGTAATGGTCTACCACAGCCCTCCGTCTTAGCCCCCTTATTGTTCAATCTATATATCTCCGATCTACCCAATACCAGGTCAACAAAATTCTGTTATGCAGACGATATCACTCTTGCTTGTTGAACCCAGGATCTTGGATGAACGAGACAATCCTCACAGAAGATCTAGCCATTATGAGCGCCTATTTAGAAAGTGGCTACTTAAACCCAGTACAAGTAAAACTGAAGTACATACATTCCATCTGACAACCAAACAAGCTCAGAATGAAACTTAACGAAAAACACTCTTTGCCATAACAAGTACCCTAACTACCTTGGTGTCACCATTGACGACACTCTTTCATAAAGAAAACATCTTGAAAGTACTGCTGCCAAGATAAAAACTCATAACAATATTATTCAAAAATTGTGTGGAATGGAATGGTAAGCTTCAGCAGAAACCTTCCGCACATCATCCATTGCGCTGGTCTTCTCTAAAGCCGAGTATTGTGCCCCAGTGTGGCTAAATAGCTGCCACATCAACTTGGTCGAGCTCCAGTTGAATCAGTTAATAACACCGACTTATTGGTTCCCTCTGGCTGAGCAACATCTATCCACTAGCAACCTGCAGAAGTGAGGCCTTGCTTAGGGAATACGTGCTACAGCAGAACCTGGGATTACCCATACAGGAAGACATACCAAGTTTATGACAAAATAGACTCGGTTCAAGAAACCCACGTTCTACAGCATGCAGAAGAGCTAGATACCAGTAATACTGGGATGAAAGACCTGTGGAATCAGAGTTATCAACTTATTGACAATCCTGAAGAGTGTGAATGATTTGAAAAATATAATTGTGATACTGCTGGAAGAGAACTTGACAGGAAAGTGTGGGTCAAAATAAACAGAGCTCTCATGGGCATGGTCAGTGCGCAGACTCTTTTTACAAATGGGGTTCTACAGACTCTCCGGTTTATGACTGTGGGGCTCTGAAACAAGACAATCAAGCACATTACAGATTAATGCCTCTAGCGTTACTACCAGGGGAGTGGAGTGACCTCATGAAAGTTGATGATACGGCTCTTATATGGATTAGGATCTAGATTTTGACATGTAATTAGTTTTATACCTAGTTTTGGTATTTTCATATTCCTGTTATATATAGTATTGCTAATGTTATATACCTGTAATTTCAAACTGCATCTGAGCCATACAAATAAATAAAAATAAAAATCCGTTATATGGTGAGTGGCAACTATCCTTTTCATAATATTGTCAAAAATATTG
The DNA here is from genome assembly GCF_023864345.2 of Schistocerca serialis cubense. Lineage (NCBI taxonomy): Eukaryota > Metazoa > Arthropoda > Insecta > Orthoptera > Acrididae > Schistocerca > Schistocerca serialis. The sequence continues at coordinate 766,406,198 of NC_064638.1, forward strand.
CTACAAATAGTTGAAGCCTTACAGTGGTGAAACATTAGTGGATACTAAGACTGAGCTAAGGAAATTTTCCTTATAGTTGGTTATGTCCAATAATATTCTTTCTTTATTTGAAAAACACCAGCCTTTTTGTATAATTTTGTGTAAGACCTTGAAGATGTAATTTAAAAGTACCCTTGAACAATTAAGAAGACAGAACCAAAAAGTGGCTCACTGAATCATTAGAAAAGGACAAGACAGGAGAGGAAAACAGGAAATTTAATTGATAATTGTAATTATCTGTTCAGAGAATTTTATACTTGAGCACCAGGGAAAAAAGAAATTAAAAATAGATGAGCTGTAACAGCTTTAAAAGTACATTGAGTGAGTATTTAAAACATATTTATATATGATTATATAATGTTAAAGCTGAATCAATTTTTGTTGTTGTCATGTTTAACGTTTTGCCCTACAAAAAGGGAAAAAGGAAACAAACTACTCGCTTCATTCACAATTTCTGTTCCATGTTGAAAGATTGAAGTAATGATACCTCTATATTAATTACATTTTTCTTTGTATTGGTGAAGAGTTTATATCATGGATTGCTCAATATTTGCCTCTCTCTTTTCTCTCATCAGATCATTTTTAGTTGAAAATATTGCCATAAAAATTATACACTGATCCTTTTAATTATTGCCACATTTCAAACTCTGCATATAATTTCACAAATATGACAGCTAATGCTTCAAGAGAATCCATGTTAATTAATAACAAATAAAGATATTATTATGACAGATTAATTTTGAATATTTAAACTGGAACCAGTGTCACCTTACAATTTTCCAGGGTGCCTTACTGCCTCAAGAGTACATCTGCCCTGGGTGTATTCAATGAAATTTCCCTACCTTTCTTACTCATTAATTGGTATAAGGGATGTACCTTTCCATAAAAGACAAATTATCACTGACAAAAATATGATTGCACGGAAGACTAGAACAAAGGAAACATTAGCTTCAACAATGGCATTAAAGCTGCTGCTTCTCTACAGCACTGTTAACTTTATCCAAAATGGTACCATTTCTGCCAGTTTGGGTGTAGGAAGCTGAGAGGACAATGTGTTTTTGTTATTCAGTTTGCTATATTGTCACCACTGTGAAAGCTGTATATTGTGGCAATCAATAATGGGTGAAAATCACAGCCGTAACGGTGTTGAGAAACATGGATCTGCATGTTCACTCTTCAATATGCATCACATGGACAATACGACACTAATTTTAAGTTAATTGTGATTCATCAAGCAGAGGCACAAATAATATGCAATATGGAGAAAATTTGAGGTCACAGAAGTGAATCTTCATGTGTGGTGTCAGGTGAAGAAGATATTAAAGAATATTAGTTATGTATGACAAAATTTCAGGTGACTAAAGCATAGAATGTTTCATGAATTGTGCAGCAGGTTGTTCAGTATATGCAAGATAAACACAACGCAGTCTTCCCACGTACTTGAGAAATTCTCCAAGTGAACATATTGGACATGAGGAGGAATTTTCCAACTGCATGCATCAGCAGCAAATTCCAGTGACTTTGATAAAAACAGGCTTGCAAATCAGCATCATGTAATCAATCTCGCGTCAACGCTGGCAATGCTCATCAGGTGCCTGTTTACTTTCATGTCAATGACGACGGTGGTGGTGGTGGTGGTGGTGGTGGTGGTGGTGATGGATGTGATGATGATGATAGCAAGCAAAAAAACAGTGAAAATAAAAATTAGTGTAAAGCACTTCATTTGTTTATTCTTGTATTATCAAAATATAGACATCAATAAATGGCATCAGATTAGAATAGATATAGTGGTAACTTCTAGGCTGGTATCTTATATCAATAAAGCAGTTTGTAAGTAATGATCAGTTAGAATAAGACAAAATTTTCTCAAGTAGCCTATTTAAAAGGGTGGGGAGGATCATCTTACATTCAGAGACATCTTATAATCAGGTGAATATGGTATTCAGAAATCATAAGCATCTTCTTATCACACACAACCCAAATCATTAGAGATCAGCCCATCCCATATAAAATAATCCATTTTTCACTTTCTCCATGGTTGTTTCTACTCAAATCACTTTTATTCCTTGGAAAACTACACCTAAGCTGATAGTTTTCTCACTACATTCAGAATTCTTTGTTAGATTCATTGCTACAGTTGTTGTACAAGACACTAAGTAACAAAGGTAACAAAGTACATTCTTAGCAGTGTTGCAATCTGTCAAGAATTTTCTGTCAAACTTTCATTTTCTTGGATGTATCAAGGAGATAATATGCAATCTTCCTCAACTATTATTCCTGTTAGTCATTTATTTTCCACCCTGGAGTCTGAATCTATGGATTTCACTATAATCACAACAATGCTGATCATTTGCACACCCAATCAACCACATAACAAACAGCGATTGGCATTCACCCTTTTGGGTTTATTTGAGTCAGCTCATAGAGCCTTATCCCCTTTTGTCAGTGGGAAAATTTTTTATTTCTAGATGCCACAGGGAACGCATTCAAAAATCAACTTATGATTCATTCAGAAATCAAATTGGAATCTGTTCAAAAATGTTCTAAAACCAACTGAGATGGTTTTCAGAATTATATGAACAATTGATAGACCAACATGTGCTGGATGCTAGGCACTTTGTGAAACAAGGCTTTTTCTTCAAGAATATGGATTTGACGCCCCCTGGAACTGCCCCCATGTCAGTATCCATGGCAGACCAAACCTCATTTGAAACTTCCTGGCCGATTAAAACTGTGTGCCGGACCGAGACTCGAACTCGGGGCCTTTGCCTTTCGCGGGTTAGTGCTCTACCAACTGAGCTACCCAAGCACAACTCATGCCCCGTCCTCACAGCTTTACTTCTGCCAGTACGTCGTCTCCTACCTTCCAAACTTTACAGAAGCTCTCCTGCGAACCTTGCAGAACTAGCACTCCTGAAAGAAAGGATATCTTTGTCATTCTGGAAACATCCCCGAGGCTGTGGCTAAGCCCTGTCTCCGCAATATCCTTCTGCACTGGCAGAAGTAAAGCTGTGAGGACAGGGCGTGAGTTGTGCTTGGGTAGCTCAGTTGGTAGAGCACTTGCCCGTGAAAGGCAAAGGTCCCGAGTTTGAGTCTCAGTACGGCACACAGTTTTAATCTGCCAGGAAGATTCATATGAGCGCACACTCCGCTGCAGAATGAAAATCTCATTCTACAAACGTCATTTGTTTATGCATTCTGAATGGCCTTGGATATGCCAGTGCAAGGACACATTCTGCAATGCAACTGAACATGATTTCAAACAGTGTGTTGAGGAAGCTTGTCACTCCATGATGCAGCACTTTACATCTCATACGCAGATTACTGAGAAGGAACATTGAGTTGTGCAGTTAGGAGAAAGAGCGCTTGTTGGGACACCTCAAGTAGCTCAGTTCTTCGTACGTAGACTAATTACAATGATTCCAGTTTTAGAAAATTGTCTTCTTCCACAGACATTCTGTAAATGATTTTGCAGGTGCCTTTTCTGTAAGTTTTTCTTAAGTTTTAATCATTTCTGTTGATACACCATTATCCATTCCTTTCTTCATTCCTCAAATGGGTTTCCACACCTCATTAATTCCGTTGTTACCTATCTTGGTTCTGATTCATCTCTTCAACTATACTAACATCTAAAAGAATCTTGGTATGTCTGCACAATTTTTGTTCTGTTATTAGCTGTTGCACCACCTTAACTGCTGAAGTTTGATGTTTACTCAGTGTATGTTTCTGCTTTGTTTTTGCTTAATACTCTTGTTATTTTCAGTTCTCTCCCTTAATCATTTTAATTGACCATTTTCAGTTTCTCTTAAAACCATTTACAAATAATTTTATTTGCCTCACCATATTCTGCCATGATCCTACTATTGTCTGCTTATATTCCCTTAAATGGTTGCATTCTTCCATTTGCATTCTTCTGTTCTTTTCTTTCGCTTTTGTCGTATTTGAAACATCTATTGCTGTTGCCACAAGTATCTTTCTTAAATAACTGCTGCTTTTGCCTCTGTCCATATAATCCAGGATGCTTATGTGGTTGGTTAATTTTTCTGTTATACTTCCTCATTATCATAATCTGTGTTTCTGACTTCTTGTTTGATATGTTTTTTCCTTAAATCTTTGTTTTCTTCTCAGGTTCTTAGTAGTTACATTACATTAATACTTGTGCCATAGATCATGAATATGACCTTTCATAATGATGTGGAACGTGTCAGTTTGATGTAAGTTTTCTTTACACTTTTTTGTACAATTACTACTACATCTCTAAAAATTCATCTGTTGAACTGAAGGAGTTGTCATTCAGAAATTCATTTACTTTATTTTTTAATGCTGGTTTGTTATTGTCATACTTTTAATACTATTTGTAAGTGAACAAAGATTTTTGTGGCAGCATAATTTGTCCCTTTATGTGCCAAAGTAAGATTTAACCCACAATAGTGAAGATCATCCTTTCTTATAGTGTTGTATATATGCACTTTGCTATTATATTTGAAATGGGATGGGTTATTAATAACAGATTCATTAGTGAATATATGTATTGTGAAGGTACTGTGAATATCCAAGGTCCTTAAATAAATATCTGCAAGGTTATCTTGGGTGGGCTCCAGCTGTTATTCTGATTACATGCTTTTGTGCAATGAATACTTTCTCCCATAGTGATAAATTACCCCAAAATATGTACCAAACAAAAGTAGGTACAGAAGGTAATTTAGTGATATGTTTATCTCCAAAATTTGCAATAATAGCACAAGTAGCTGAACCTAAACGTTTCAGCAGATCATCAGTGTAAGAAAGGAGAGGCACACAGCAGTCAATTGCAATTCCATTAGTTTTTATTTTGTTTGCAAATATAGATTTTGACTGTAAATAGCCATCTTCAGTACCAGCTAATTATAGTGGCTCCCACAGTTTCTTATGGATTCCAAATCCCAATGTATCTCAGCATTTTTCCATTCATTGTTTCTGGACTGGTCTTTGATTAACCATGTTTGCTTTCATTGGCCCAACTTCTCTGCCATTAAAGTTCTTCTGTATGTATGTAGTGTAATCATCTGAATATATTTATGCTTCATATATTTTCATATGTAGGTTCTGTAGTTGCCCAAGTTAAAGAACATGTTTCAATGGTGTTAGCATTTTCTCAAAATTTAATGAGAGTTAATTTGCAGAGAACCACTTAACAGTTTTCTGAAAGACATTATTTACAATTTCCTCAGCTAATTCATGTTTGTTGGGTGTAATTACTGTATTCGTGTCATCAGGAAAAAGACCTAGCTTTGCATTTTCATGAATATTGGCTGACAAGTCATTAAAACATACATTAAGAACAATAAGAGATCCAGACTTAACCCTATGGAACACCATTCTTGGTGCCTCCCCAGTTGGAGGACTCTGCTGTCTATCTGTATTGTTAATTTCAACCTTCAAGTCAATAATCAGTTGTAATTGTAAATTGGTTTGGAACAGTCCCATAGTGGACATTTTAGTTTCTACTTATATGGAAAGAACAGACAACATGATGACCTGCAGCCGTCTAGAACGAAATTAGAATTATATTAATACCTTCAGCTGCTAACGGGCATTGATATATATCAACGGGGACAGGTGAAAAAGTGTGCCCTGACCGCGACTCGAACCTGGGATCTCATGCTTACATGGCAGATGCTCTATCCATCTAAGCCACCGAGGGCACAGAGGATAGCACGACTTCAGGGACTATCTCGTGCATGCTTCCCGCGAGACCCACATTCTCATCTTGTATGTCCACACACCACATTTGTAGTGTTCCACCCCAACCCAACACACTTACTACTCATGCAAGACATTCTTTCTAAGTCCCGTAAGAGTTCGGGGAATATGTGTGCATCCGCACAGAAGGAGGAAGTCATGGTTGGTGTTGCCAGAACTATATACTTATGGTGTCTGTTCTTTTGGACACCATATCCCTATATGCATGAAAATCTTGCATTATCATCTTGTATCGGGATTTGCAGTCATTTACCTGTTTGGTGTGTCATCTGTGAATGCTTATTTATTTGTAATACTTTTTGTAATGTTGTTTTTACTATAAAAACTAGATCTGAATTTCCTTCTTGATCTGTTCCTCTGTAATAAAACATATGACCCAATTTTAATTCTGTTTGATCATCGCTATTTTGTCACTTTTCTGATAATCTTACTATGTCCAGTTCAGTGTTACACAACTGCCTTTGCAACTCCTAGTTAATAGTGTCACTTATGTCTCTTCAGCTGCATGGACAAGCTAAGTACACGTCATATTAAAAATCTCAACAACTGAATTATTAATGTAGTCATTTCAGGAAGATGGGTTCTTCAGCACATGTGTGTTTATTCTTTTGATAAGTGTGTGGAGGTTCAAGTGTGGTTAAGGTAAATTTCTCATTTATAAGTTATCGCTGTGAAAATTATAACACACATAAATTTTCTTTGAATGCAATGGTATTTTCTGAACAGTTTTTTTTTTTTTTTTTTCCAGGTTTGAATGGAAAATGGTGTGCAGTGATGCAAAGGAGTTGTTGTACTTCTCCCCAAGCTTGCAATTAGTATACCACAAAGTAGAGAGCAATGTGTTTTGCATGTGCTGCATTATTCTCACAAAAGGAAGAAACATTATTTTTATATATTTCAATCTGGCCGACAATTCGTAATACGAACTGTGATATGCAACAGTTCTCTTGTATGGATGTTTTTTCCTCCTTAACACAAAATGGAGATGAACTGAAATGTTTTTAGCTTTTGTAATAAAACATTCACTTTTATAATTAGTTTAAAAAACTGTGTGTGTGTGTGTGTGTGTGTGTGTGTGTGTGTGTGTGTGTGTGTGTGTGTGTGCGTGCGCGAGTGTATACCTGTCCTTTTTTCCTCCTAAGGTAAGTCTTTCTGCTCCCTGGGTTGGAATGACTCCTTACCCTCTCCCTTAAAACCCACATCCTTTCGTCTTTCCCTCTCCTTTCCTCTTTCCCGATGAAGCAACCATTGGTTGCGAAAGCTTGAATTTTGTGTGTATGTTTGTGTTTGTTTGTGTGTCTATCGACGTGCCAGCACTTTCGTTTGGTAAGTCACTTCATCTTTGTTTTTAGATATATTTTTCCCACATGGAATGTTTCCCTCTATTATATTTATAATTAGTTTCATTTATTTGTCTTACAAGAGAACTTGATTAAGGATCACTAAACCAGAAGTGAAGTTCCAGTGGGGATGTATTGCAACTGTTTTGCTGCTGTCTATTAAGCCACTCTTCAAAACAAATTAAATAATTATGTAAATGTATTTGTAGAGTGGGAGGGCAGTGTGGTGAAAAGTGCCAAAAACCTTTTTTTGGGGAGGAGTGAAAATTACATCTGTGGAGCACTGTTGATACAGACTTTTTTCTAAAGGATTCTGAGCAGAAAAATGACCTGGAAACCTTATTTGGATTGAACAATTTGGTCTCAATAATTAACTTTCTAACATGGGTGGATGAAAACAGTAGGACCCTAATTGATTATGTCTTATTTGACAAAGCCCCAAGTAAGAAATTAACTGTTTACACAGTGACAAATGCTCTTTTTGATCATTATGCACAATTAGTTAAGATAAATAATTTAATGCGTTACAGTATGGATACTCCTCAGTGGAAATCAGTTAGAATAATTGACTCCAGGACAAATGTTTTAGAGAACGGGAGATGACATGGGGTGTAATTTATAATGAACTAAATGCTAACATAAAATTTAATATATTCCATGATAAATTCATATCATTCTTCGAAAATATGTTTCCGCATAAGCTAATCAGAAAGGACACTAAACTCATGTAAAAAACCATGGATCACTGGAGGAATTAAAGTATCTTGTGAACGGAAAAGCGAAATGTATCTTTTGACGAGAACAAGGAAGGATTCTGCAGTGGTTGCACATTGCAAAAACTACTCAAAATGACTAAGAAAGGTTATTAAAAAAATCAAAGAAATGCACATAATGTCAGAAATCAGTACTTCCAACAACAGAATTAAGGCTACATGGAATTTAGTGTAATAAGAGACAGAGCATCTAGCCACAGAGCAAGACAAAATCACTATTAATCTGAATGGACGGGCTATAAATCACAAGTCACAGGTGGCAAATGCATTTGATAATAATTTCACAAATATAGTAAAAAGCATAGGGACAAACAGTTCAAGAGCAAAATCACAGCAGTATGTTGAAAGTGTAATTTCCACAAAAATTCAGTCATATGAATGTATCACCAACTTCTCCTTCTGAAATTAAGAAAATTATACATTCTCTCAAAAATAAAGTCATCTGGTTTTGATGGTGTTTCCACGAGTACTAAAAATTTGTTCCCATGTAATAAGCCCAGTCTTGTGTGATTCGTATAAAGTTTTCCCAGCATACTGAATATTCTATGAGGTTTTGGGATTGCAGCCGCATCTTGTTTAAATTCTTGCTACAATATTTCGGCTGGCAAACATCCAGCCATCTTCAGGTAAGTGTATACCACTGGAGACTGCTAGTTCATGGTGTCAGCTTTATAGAAAAAATTGGCGTGGAATCGCATGCACATTGACTCTATCAAAATCTGCACCTTCTACAAATACTGCTCCATCTGTGGCGTGCAGGCACATATGTAAAGGTGAAACTACATGTCTGCTCTCTGTCGGAATGTGCTCTCGCATTGTAGCGTTTTGCCTACTTTGTTTCTTCGTTGATCGTTTCTTGTCCTCAGTGTCAATGTACTGGCTGAAAAAATAGGTGTTAGATGTGCAACTACTGTCTACTGCAAATGAAGTAGCCAACAGATGCACAGTTGCGTTTCACATTCTTTTACTTTAAGTTTTCACAACCCCCTGATAATACACAGTTATTTGGCCAGTGCACTATTGTTTAACTTTCCATGAGCATCATTAATAGTTTGCAGTTGAACATCCACATACTGCTACAAGAACTTTCTGTTGAACATCAACGAGCAGTAAAAACTTAACCACAATGTTCACAGTTCTTGGAGAATAAACAGGTATGTATGGAAACAGAACCTACACTGGTTCCTCATCTGAAACTTGGCCGTGGACTGACTTGTCTCGTGACCAAAAATCGGGCCCTTGTATATCATCACAATAATAGGTACTGAAACTGCACATTGTTTGAAGTTAAATTTACAGAAATTAACAATTAAAACTTAACTCATTAAATTAACAGAATACATCAAAAAATTCATTCCTTTTAACAGTTTCTTCTACTACAAGGTTGAGGCGGAATTATTTGGTTAAATGATTAAATTAACACATATAGTTACATAAACAATACTTTTGACAAAACTATTCATTACTTTGGAATTAATTATGGGCTGGCTTTGTTAACATGTTTTCGATTAGAGCCAGATAGATACTTTAAGATTACTAGCATTTCATCTTCCAAACGTTTATAATTATTACAGACTTTGTATATTTTTATACATCAGCAATAGAATTTAACTTACGAAACAATTATTGATTTCACCCTATAATGAAAGATACTAACTAGGAATAGTCAAAATAAATTAGAAAATCAATTACATTAGATCCGATGTTATGTTCTTTAAAACTGAGGGCCAATCTTTCTCTTGTATGAAAATACAGATTATACTCACGTATGTTAATAGTAATTAGTTCGAAAATGGAAAAAACGAATTTAAGTAGGCAGATGGCAAAAAATAGGGGAAGTAAAAATATCCCAGCTTGCTTCGACACAGTATCACTAAAAACAAATGTCAGATGTTGCCAGATACGTTGTAATGAATAAAATGTTTTCTCTCGGAAGAGATTAAAGAGATGACTGCGTTGCAAGCCATGACCACCAGTTGAATGCCGCTGTCAAAATTTATAAGAATTTGTGCTAGACATATTTCCACAGATTCTTTAATTACTGAATCCCAAAAGGATTTTGCTGGTGTCCAGATTTTTGCAGCAGAATAATCCATAGTGTGTCCTGTCTCATTAAGCTTGCTGTAAATAATTCACCACAGTTCAAAAGGGACCATGAGGTACATAATTATAGTACCAGAAGGAAAAATGACATTCATTACTCCACTTTGAAGTTATCTTCAGCACAAAAAGGGATGCATGATGCACCAACAAAAGTTTTTCTTCACTTACCCAGTGATATAAAATGTCTGACGGACAGCGAAGTAAAATTTGGTAATAAACTGACAAAGATTCTTATTAACAACTCCTTCGAATCTGTAGAAGAATTTCTGTTACTGTAATGCGTGAAAGGTGATGAAAAGGAACTACTAACTTAAATCTGTATGTCTATTTTCTTTTTGTAAAAAAATAAAAAAACTTAGAAATTTTCAAAATGTAACCTATGTACAAATTAATGTGCAATGTGAATTTAAAATGATTCATTCCACATGATTACAGTATAACACGCAAAGTAATCCACAGAACTAACTAATGGAAAAAACTGAGGAAAATTCTGTAATATATGCTGCATAAGAAACTTTCTCATAAAGACTTAACATTATTTTTTTAACAAATTAAGAAACTTTGAAACGTCAGTCTCCAGTAGAAATATTACGAAACAGAACTAAGTCCTTGCTCACCATCATCAATAGGCACATAGACTGACAGAATCCTTGAAAAATATTGTTTAGTTTCCTCACTCATAAAATCAAGTCTTTTTCTTCAGTTTCCCTTTTTCAATTCATGGAAAGGTTCCTCACTATCAGTCCTGGAAAGTTGCAGTTTTTATGTAGATTCTGAGTCATGCTTGCCTTCAACACACAGCATATTTCTCAGTCTGCAATTACACTGCAGTTTCTTTTGTACAAAACCATTCCTAGATGTTCTTTGGCAATTCGTAGCCGTGTAGCTTTGGTGATCGGTGGTAGTTGGGAGGTGTGTCTGTACTTCAATGAGACATGGTCGAAATCGAAAACGTTTTTATTCCCCATGTGTGGCACTTTGAAGGGTGTTGCAGCAGCATTAGTAGTCTTCCACACTTTGCAAACTAGAACATCCAGCACATTCATCAACAGAAGAAAAGTTGTGGTATGAAGAGTATGAGTGTGCAGGAACTAGAAATTTCTGATCAATTGTATGAATGAAACTGTTTGCCACAAGGAATATGTATATAAACAAAATTACACAGTTCTTACTTGACAAGCACAGTAATCACACCGTACACACAGATTTTGTATGTTGGTGCTGAGAAGTCCTATATTTAATGTATTATGCATGATGCCACCTGGTTCCTTTCTCTTCCTGATTGGCCTTCATACCAGAGGCAAAAAGCATCATCAGCAGTATTGGTCATGTGGATTCCAAGACTAATGTAAAAGTTGACAGGAGTAGTAAATGTTGCTGTGATAAATCTCGGCAGAGGAAACACTTGGTGATGTTGTAACTCAAGAGCATACATTACTGATCTTGCGATACCAGTGTATGACTCTGATCTTACATGCAGGGAATCAAGTGTTTTGCATGTATCAACTCATGCTCTTTGAAAAGATAAGTTTGAAAAATCTTTCACAAACACAGCTTTGTAAAACTTATATGTGACTTTTTTCTGGGTGTAAAACCTATATGTGACTTTTTTCTTGGTATTTTACTTTGAGTGCTTCATATAGCACATGCACATTAACATCGAGTCGTAGGTACTTGTTTTGTGACTTCAGACTGTTATTGTGGCTATCCTTATTGCAATATATTCTCATGCCAAGATTCTGTCACTGTAAATGTACTTATATTTCCTCACACCACCACACTTGTCTTTGAAGGTTGTATTTCCACATTTTTTTCCTCTTGATAAGTGTCATAATCTTCTGAGGGCTGATTTCAAAAATTTCCATGAATGTATTTTTACACACCTTCCTCAAATTTCCTTATGCATCCAGAAGTGTGTAATTCTTGGAGCATTGCCTTCATGTGTCTGATGGTTCATTGTAAGTACTATGATAACATCTCTGTACTAGTAAAATATAAATAGTCCCATGAGGTAACATCCTTGTTTTGTGTGTCCCAGTTTTTTCAAATATCCACCACATCTTTACAGTCATTTTACGTTTGCACATCACCTGAAACAAAAAAGGATGCACAACTGACTACCAACATCAAAGTAAGGAAGAAACAAATACAGGACAATGAAGTATAAATGCCTAGCCACATGGAATAGAAACAATATGAATGTGAAATGAAACAAAAATATTGCAAAAACCCAAAATCATATTACAATACTAAACTCTTTTAATGGCTGTAATTTAGCACACTTCCACCGTCCTTGTGTATCAATAATGTAAGACTTTCCTTTCACACAGACTTAACTTTCTTTTGCTCTTTTATGAATGGTTTTTTTGGCCAGTAGTCTCATTGACTGGAGTAGGACAGTCTTCAGTGATGAGTCCTGCTTCAAATTAAGCCTTGACAACCACTGAAGACATGTCCCGAGACATACCAGACAGCAGCAGGATACAAACCTGACTGTCGTCCACCATGTACAGCCCATCAACCAGGGTGATGGTCTGGGACGCCATTTCATTTCATAGCAGGAACCCTTTGGTTGTCATCTGCGATGCCCTCACAGCACAATGGAATTTCAACGACATTTTACACCCCATTGTGTTTCCCTTCATGGCAAGCCATTCTGGGCCTACATTTCAGCAAGGTAATGCCCATCCAAACATGATAAGAGTTTCTACCACTTGTCTTCACCCTTACCAAGCCCTACTTTGGCCAGCAAGGTTACCATATCTCTCTCTCATTGGGTATATCAGTAGTATTAGTAGCATTATGGGTGGGACCCTTCAACGAACTTGAGATTTTGATGATCTTACACGCCATCTGGACAGAATCTGACATGATATTCCTTAGGTGGACATCAAACAGTTCTGTCAATCAATACCAAGTCAAATAAATGCTTGCATAAGGGCCAAATGTGGACCAATGCGATATTGACTAGTTCAATTTGTGAAGCTCTTTCTCTTGAATGAGTCATCCTATTTTTCATAAGTTGTAATCATTTGTTTGTCTGTAGATGTACATCACATGTACTGATTTCTGTCCCATTCAAATGATTCCTTCGTGGTGCGGTTACACACAACCCCCCTCCATCCCACCCCCACCTCTTTCCCTTAGAAGTGAGTTATTTTTTGACTATACTGTGTCACATTTGCTCTCTAAATCCATACTAAAAAGTTCTTCAATGTTATAGACTGTCATAAAGACAAAAATATGAGGCCCGCTTATTTTTTTTTCTCCTTTCTTTTTCCAACCTCTGTTAGGCTATAAATAAAAGACAAGTTCATAGGAAACAATTATTTAATTATCAAAAGTTTTGTACACTTATGGTTACTTTCCAACATTATCACCAAAAAGATTGAGACACTTATCGTACCTCTGGACAAGCTTTGTAATACCCTCTTCAAAAAATGTTGCTGCAAATGATTTCAAATGAGCATTGACGTTGTTTTGAAGATCTTCTTTGGTTTGAAAGTGCTGCCCTCCTAGCCACATCTTCAGTTCATGGAAAAGATGAAAGTCGCTGGGAGCCAGGTCAGGACTGTACGGTGGATGACTGAAAATGTCCCTTTGAAATTGTTCAAGGAGCCACTGGGTTGTGCCAGCAGTGTGTGGACGAGCATTGTCATGGATCAACACAATTCCTGAAGTCAGCATTCTCCTTCGTTTGTTTTTAATGGCTCTCCGCAAATGTTGTAAAGTTTCACAATAAACAGCTGCATTGATAGTGGTTCTGGGCTGCATAGGCTATACAAGCAACACACCTTTTTGGTCCCAAAACACAGTAGCCATAATCTTTCTGTTGTTGAATGTTTGTTTGAATTTTTTGGTTTGTTTGGTGAATCTGCATGCATCCATTGTTGTGATTGTCATTTTGTTTCCAGTGTGTCGTATTGGATCCAGATTTCATCTCCAGTAACAATTGATTTCAAAAGGTCTCTCCTCCATCGTGATAATGGTCAAGGAAATTCTAAGCTGACAACATTCGCTGACTTTTGTGGGCGTCTGTCAACATTTTTGGAACCCAACGAGCACAAAGTTTTTTGTAGCCCAGATGTTCAGTAATGATAGAGTGTATGACAGATCTTGAAACTTCTGGAATTTCCATAGACAAAGAAGTTATGGTGAACCTACAATTTTCTCTAACCACTCTGTCAACTCGTTCAACATGGTCAGCTGTAACAACAGACTTGCATCCTCGGCTCCCTTCATCATGCACGTCATTTTGACTATCTTTAAACTTTTGGCACCATTCACGCTCAATACCATCAGTCATGAAGTTATCATTGTACACTCGGGTCATTCTCCAATGAATTTCTGCTGCACTATTCTCTTCTGCTTGCAGAACCCGAATTACACTTCGTAATTCACACTTGGTGGGAGCAACAATGATGGCAGCCATGTTTACGTGGCTGTAGTGCAATGCAGATTGATGCCTTGAGGTCAGCAATGGCTGAGTGTATAGTGTGAGAGTTATGTTGTAGCCTACAGCACATCTCCACTTTCTGCTGCTCGCACAGCTTCTACACTAAGCGATCAAAAAAAAAAAAAAAAAAGTTACAGAAGAGCTGACATTCTAATGTTTCTTCCACAGATGCTAAATATCATGGTTCTTAAGGATGTGAAAGAAGTAAAAAAGTCTGAAATATATTTTCATTTGCATCATGCAATTAAAAATAAAGATCCTAAGGTGGAACCTTGTGGAATACCACTAGTCATTATAGTCCAATGGTTCACGCATGTCAAGGCATGGATGAGGATTGCGTTCTTGATGATTCCAAGCAACAGTTGGGGTATGTGCATGTGCGTGCTTTCTGCTTGAAGAAAGTGTATATCCTGCAAATTACGTCTCTCGCTTGCTTATGTGGAATGTGTCACTTACCACCAACACCAGTGATGACAACTTGCAATAAATGTGATAAAAATTCATTAAACAACTTGCTATTATAACGTTTAATGCTTGCATTAGCTATGGCATTCAGAGCAGAGCTCTCAGGACACTAATGAATGCGAATTGGCTGTCAGAGAATGTGTGATGTAGATGAACAGAACAAGCCTAAACTCGACCACCATCATTTGTGACTCAAACTTAGTTTTCCATTTGATAATGACTGATAATATGAGGCAGCACTCTTTCCTGTGTAATCCCTTTGTTTCCTGTTACAAATGTATTAGTTGAACCATTATCTCCTTTCATATACAGAATCAGTTCAACCATTAAGTTTTTTGGTAGTATTGTCGATAAGCTTATCACTGTTCAACGCATTTTGAATTCAGCTTTACTTTTACTTCACATTCATACACTTACATAAGCCACTGAGACTGTTTCATGGTAACTCGTCCATAGTGCTGATAACAACCAGATGTTATGGAATTCTTATTTAGCTAAAATAGAAGTAGTGACTCTATATCTATATAGAACAGATAATTAGCTCAGAAAACCATATCTAAAAATGTCTAAGAAAAATTCAAGATTGTCAATGTGTAAGGATTTTGAAATAATAGTTTACATAGCTTTCAACACACAATTTATTATATGTATCAAAACAAGTACTTCCAAATTTACATCAACAAGTTTCTACAAACTCTAAATTCTCCACACATATTCAGATAAACACTGAGATGACAAAAGTCACGGAATAGCGATATGCACATATACAGATGGTGGTAGTATTGTGTACACAAGGTATAAATGGGCAGTGGATTGACAGAGCTGTCATTTCTGCTCAGATGGTTCACACAATGGGAATTAACAATCTTTGAATGGGGAACAGTAGTTGGAACAAGAGGCATGGGACATTCCATTTCAGAAATCATTCGGGAATTCAATATTCCATGATTCACATTATAAAGAGTGTTCCGATAATATCAAATTTCAGACATTACCTTTCACCAGGGGCTACACAGTGGCCAACAGCCTTCACTTAATTGTGCCAATTGTGAGTGCTAAGATACAAGCAATACTGTGTGAAATAACTGCAGAAATCAATGTGATACATGTGAAAGTACCTGTTAGGACAGTGTGGCAAAAATTGTTGTTAATGGACTATGGCAACAAATGACCAATGCAAGTGCCTTTGCTAACAACACATCAACTGCAGTGCCTCCCCTGGACTCATGACCATATCAGTTGGACCCTAGATGACTGGAAAACCATGGTGTTGTCAGATGAGTCTCAATTTCAGTTGGTAGGAGCTGATGACAGGTTTCAAATGTGGCACAGATCCTATGAAACCCTGGACCCAAGTTGCCAACAAGGCACTGTGCAAGCTAGTGGTGGCTCCCTAAAGATGTAGGCTGTGTTTACATGGAATGAACTGGGTCCTCTGGTCCAACTGAACCAATCATTGTGGTTATGTTCAGCTGCTTGAAGACCATTTGCAGCCATTCATGGACTTCACATTCCGAGACAATGATGGAATTTTTATGGATAACAATGGTATTATAATAAACAAAATAATTTAAAGGAACAATTAAAGGAATTGTTCTTTAACTTGGAATGAAAGGTGAATATTAGTACAATTGCATTATTATGAAATGTTCTGCATGTAGAAAATTGTGCTATTGTTCATTCACTTTACCTTGCATCGTTTCTTTTTCTGTGTCCATCACTATATATGTTTTAATTGTATTTCTCGTCTTCTGACAGCTTCTCCCTCTGTTAATTTTACGAAAATATGACCATGGACTTCTTTTCCTCCATTTCAATTGTAGATGCAGGCACCCGACTCCAGGGAACACCAGTGCCTCTCAAGATGATTTAAAATATGAAGGAATTCTTCTTAACTTGGTTCTATTTCAATTTAATAAAAACACTTAATACTTTTATTAAGTCTTCTCATATTGAGAAACACATGTAATACAAAACACTCATAACCCGTCACACTCTGAGTAGTACAGCTTAACTAAACTTCTACCTACAGAGAGTGAAACAAAATCATGTATAAAAAAGTGAATGATGTTTTATAGTCATTTGTCTGTGCTTTACTGCGCTTTCATAACAAATGTCTTTGCCGGCACTTATAATCTGATCCTGTCATTATCGCTGTTTCATTTTGTAATAAATTTTAACTTTACCACATCTGGGGGGGTGTCTTTCACCATGTACCTACACACAATGCCAGGTCACTACTGTTCATGATTGTTTTGAAGAACATTCGGGACAATTTGAACAAATTATTTGGCCACCCAGAACACCCGAAATCCCATCAATCATTTATGAGACATAATAAAGGGTCAATTTGTGCACAAAATCCTGCACTGGCCGGCTGTAGAGGAAGTATGGCTCAGTATTTCTGCAGGGGACTTCCAATGATTTTTGAGTCCATGCTGCACCGGGCAAAAGGAGGCTCGACGCGCTATTAGAAGGTATACCATGACTTTTGTCACATCAGTGTGTATGCAGTGTTCGTAAATAATTTGTGTTATGAAGTGCCAATGGAACTGTAACACAATTTTGCCAAACTTTTACACTAAGTTTTCCTCTTACTTAAATGTATGTTGTTTCTGCTCTCAGTGATCTTTCCTTTTTTTATTTTATGGGTTGCATTTGAATATGAGACCATTCAAACTTGCGCTGTTACTGGTCTAAGAAAAACTGAAAAAGAAACCTGTGGCTACAAGCAACTATATCTCTGTAAAAGAATGGTCCATGTACCAGTTAACTGTGCCACTGTCTATTATATTTAAGTCCAGCACAATATAAGTCATAAATAATACAAAGTAATATTATTAAGCAGCACAATGCCACTTTAGGGCAGTGTGTTATTTATATAGGGTCTTAGCAGCAAATTAATTCTATCAGATTTCTCCTACGATTGGAACTATTTGCTTGAGCATGAATTCAGTATGACACACACATGTAAAAGGATGGTCCTGCAATGCTAGATGAGAACAACCCTTGCAAGCTTTAGCTGTCATACTCTGGAACTTTAATATAATTGCAATGAATAATAGTGTAACATTTGATTTAATAAGCTGATATGTGAACTACCATTATTTTTGAAGTAAAGTGATAGTTCATTTAATCAAGATTGTGTAAAATTTCTAAACAGTAATGACTGCTCTTCCCTAGGTTTCAAACGAACTTCCACAGAGAAGTCATACTGCCTTTTTCAGTGTTGTGATGGATTTTCAAGGGCTCTTACAGCACACAATTAATTTATAGTGTGGTCATAAATAAACTGACCACTTTCTTGATAATGGCATCACAACTGCACTGTCAAAATGTAGCCATACAAATAACATAGTTCTTTGTAATAACAGCAGGAAACATTCTTATTCTTTGGCACTGACAGAATACAGAAATTATCATCTTCATTAAATCTCTGACCTTTCATTGTTCATCTCTTCCATGTTTTGCTGAATCAGCTATGTTCTTTGTCACCTTAAAGCTCATTATTCCCTTTATGTAGTAAATTTGAATGTGTCACACGTAAAGTAAACGTTTAGGAGTACATAATATGGAATGTGTCAATATTGGACACTCATGTAAAAGCATATTCTTATCAATTCTGCCAATAACATTTTTTGGCAATTAAATCTACCTCACTCTTGTGAACTATAACTGTAGAAGTCCCGTTTGCCTTAAAATGTTTTAAATTGGTGTGTTGCTTTATTGAGCAGTAGTGTGCTATGTGCACTGATGAGCCAAAACATGACCACTGCACACTGCAAGACTGAATTTCACCTGGTAGACGTGGGGGCATTTGGTGGTAAGTGTTTGTGTGGAGTACAGACAAATGGAAAATCATTCTAACAGAAATAGGAACCACAAATGAGGAAACCCAGTGACTTAAGTGACTTTGACAAATGATAGATTGTTATGCCCAGCACCTGGGAATGAGCATCCAGAAATGGGGAAGGTTGTTGGCTCTCATGAACATCCGTGGAAGGTGGCAAAGGCAGTAAAGTGGTAGATGTCCCTGGCTCAACACAAATTGTGAAGGTTGGAGGCTTGCCCATTCTGAAAACCAGGAGAAGCAGTGATTTGTGGCAGTTGAGGTGATTGAGTGCAGTGCTGGTCCAAGGACAAGTGATAGATTGATATTACTAGGTACTAATGGAGAAGTCTTCACAGAAATGTTATATTTATGAAGTGATGAACCACACATGTACTCAGAATGAGATTTTCACTCTGCAGCGGAGTGTGCGCTGATATGAAACTTCCTGGCAGATTAAAACTGTGTGCCCGACCGAGACTCGAACTCAGGACCTTTGCCTTTCGCGGGCAAGTGCTCTACCAACTGAGCTACCGAAGCACGACTCACGCCCGGTACTCACAGCTTTACTTCTGCCAGTACCTCGTCTCCTACCTTCCAAAAGTTTGGAAGGTAGGAGACGAGGTACTGGCAGAAGTAAAGCTGTGAGTACCGGGCGTGAGTCGTGCTTCGGTAGCTCGGTTGGTAGAGCACTTGCCCGCGAAAGGCAAAGGTCCCAAGTTCGAGTCTCGGTTGGGTACACAGTTTTAATCTGCCAGGAAGTTTCATATCAGCGCACACTCCGCTGCTGAGTGAAAATCTCATTCTGGAAACATCCCCCAGGCTGTGGCTAAGCCATGTCTCCGCATTATCCTTTCTTTCAGGAGTGCTAGTTCTGCAAGGTTCACAGGAGAGCTTCTGTAAAGTTTGGAAGGTAGGAGACGAGGTACTGGCAGAAGTAAAGCTGTGAGTACCGGGCGTGAGTCGTGCTTCGGTAGCTCAGTTGGTAGAGCACTTGCCCGCGAAAGGCAAAGGTCCCGAGTTCGAGTCTTGGTTGGGCGCACAGTTTTAATCTGCCAGGAAGTTTCACACATGTACTGTTCATTTCTCTTCACAGAAGGGAGAGTTTGCAATGGATATACCAAAGCTTAAATCGGGCAACAGATCAATGCAACACCATTATATTAATGGATGACTGCTGGTTTAGATTCCATAGTGTGAGTCAACATATTTTAACTTAGCAATATGCCAATATCAGCTGTCCTCCATGAAGGGGATGTCCTTGGACAAGGCAGTATTTTGCTTGGTGATACGGTGTATCTTCATGTTTTCTCAGATACCAACATGTCTTTTCACGTGGAAATGTGACTGTGCAAGTTTGTGAAGATGATATGTCTGCTGGTTATTGCCCTTATGCCAGTGTGATAGCTGATTCTGTCATTGTAGAATATTGCTTTACGATGTCATCCAGCAGTAATTTCATATATGGGTTTCTTGTATAGCCAATGATTCAGTGTACTGTGTGGCCAGTTTGATCTCTCAGTGTAAGCATATTTGTAAAGCTCTTGAGAAGCATGTTGCTGCTTGTCATTTTTCTTCCCAGACCCCTTCTACACTGACACCAACTTTACATTAAAGAAAAGCATTTGTTTTACTCTGTAGCTCATACATAACATGACAAATAGTATTACACATCATTGTATGTGCTGTATTGTTGCTAAGGAAATCACACCCCTATGTTAGCATTATTCCTACTTACTTAAACTGGCATGCCCATTTTGTATACTTTGTAATTCTCAACATGGGATTTTTTTAATGTCATTTATGCAGTGTCATGTTTTCTAGATAATTTCTGGCAAAAAAACTGTCTTTTATATTCTACTGGGTTGCAGATAGATTTACACTTAAAATTTTTATTGCCAAGGTGATTTGTTCCTATGGCCATAGTAAGTGTACAAAACATGGATGGATAGATGCTGACTGTATTGAAAAGCAATTAAATTGCTTGATAGTGGTACAACTATTATTCCCATGGCAAACACTATATTTGGGATAGGGGTATTTTCCTTGGCCTTGAGGGGGAAAGACTCATTTTAGATTAAAAATCCACTCATTTTCTGACACAGACATCCTTTATGTCAAGAAAGGAAGGAAGGAAGAAAGATTAGGGGCATTCCTCATCAAATCAACAAATGAAAATATGATTTTCAACCTGACCCTCTTGGATTTATTAGAAATTAAGTATGAATATAGTATTCATAAATAGTAACACAAAAACATTTTTTCACAGATTTTTTATAGATTAATTGGTGCTCAAAAATGTAAAAGATATCAGATTTTTAACTTGCAGAATGATGATGATATGTTCACAGCTTGTTCTAATTACGCTAGAACAATAAAACTAAGTTCATTTGAAAGCTCTTTTAAAGGGATTTCATACGATAAATTAGTTGAACTATATTCTTTTTGTACAAGGTCATCATTATTGAATGTAAGGAATTTTGAAAAACTGTATTTTTAAAACTCTCAAAAAGATACTGTTTTCCTCTGCATATTCTAGAAGTTTCAACATGAGATGACCATCAGATCAATACCAAACGTAATTTTTTGTTTAATCTGATGCTGTAATTTACTTTCAAAAGTTAATTTATTTTAAATATTAAGCCTACTTTTCATCAGCTAAGCATTATTGTGTAATTAAATGTGGACATCAAAATAAAATAGCTTAGAATAGACAGTTGAAAAAAAAGTAATAATATTTGCCTCAGTGTTGAATTAAATAGTATAAGTTGCAAAACTTTAAAAAACCAGTACAACCGAGTACCAGAGGTAGGCCTAAAATCAGTTAGTTATTAGTTCTTATTACTTATTTTGATGGGTCATATCAGTCCAATTCATCAAGCTTCTAGCCAACGTCACCATTCCGGACCAAGCGAGGTAGTGCAGAGGTTAGCACACTGGACTCACTTTCGGGTGGATGCCAGTTCAAACCCATGTCCAGCCATCTTGATTTAGGTTTTCTGTGATTTCCGTAAATCGCTTCAGCCAAATGTTGGAATGGTTGCTTTAAAAGTGCACGGCCAACTTCCTTCCCCATCCTCCCCTTATCCGGTGGGACCGATGACCTCGCTGTTTGGTCCCCTCCCCCAAAATCAACCAACCAACCAGCATTTCTGCATGGGATAATGTATATATTCACCCTGTAGCAATTTGAGGATTCAAGATTGCCTTTAGTTATGGAAAGAATGTCGCCATGACTGGGTAATGTAAAGATGTGGATGGTCCAATTGGATATAGGAAGCTAACTGTAATTTAATTGTTTTCCTAATTTTTTTCAGCTACACAGGCATACCACTAGTGTCCATTATATTCACAAACAATATATCTTTTGATATCATCAAAGGATATCACTGTCAACAGCTCTTACCTGTTCAGTTTTGCTTTCATTAGAGTCCAAATACAATTTTTTTGTTTTGTTTTTCTGTTTTGTTTCTTGCATAGGGGAATACAGGCATGAAGTTTTTGTCTCCCTACATTTGTGTACCATTTCTCAAATCTCTTTGTAAGTTTCAGTTAATCATTTTCATGATCTTCCATAGTAGCACACCTGAAACTGATACGTTTTACATTATTCTTGGCAAACACACAAAGTTCTTCAGGTATCATGATTTGATCAGTGTATGGACGTTGCAGACTTGCTCAGGCAGCCAGTCACATGACTGTTCCACCAACACTGTCATTAGGTCCCTTACCATGAGAAGTGGCTGAAAAATGCCACTGGGCTTCAGTATGAAACTCTTCTTCATGGTAGCACAGGTTGATACTAAGCTGCCACTCTATCAGAGAAATAGTACATTTTACTAGATTTTTTATTAAACTTTTTGGTCAGAAAGTCAATGAAGTGCAGCTGGAACAGATGCACAGCAACAATGTCATGGGTGAGGCATTTTGATGTTATAACAAGGAGATGCATGCTCACATTTGTCGCCGTCCTTGTAATAAGCTACAAAGAGATGAATTGTTGTTGTGTTTTGGTCCAATTGTAACTTGGACTCCATTCTGTACAATCAAGGTGTAATTCTCAGCAAAATCACAAATCACCAAGAACTCACACCCTTGAAGCTCATTTTTCAATCGTGTTTGGAAGGCCACAAAGGATTGTCATGTAAACGAGTTTGTCAAAAAAATCATTAAAGAAGTTTGTGATGGTTTCTAGAGATGTTTCTTGTGAATATAATAGATGCTGTAGGTTAGCCTGTATGGTTGGAAAAATTAGAAAAAGGATGAAATCACAGGTAGCTTCTTATATCCAATTAGACCATCCACATATTTCACATTACCCGGTTATAAACACATTCTTTTCGTAACTAAAGGCAGTCTTGAATCCTCAGACTGCTACAGGGAGAACATATACATTACCACATGTGGAAGTGGTGACATGCAGCAAATTGATTGGCTAGAAGCATGATGAATTGGGCTGATATAACTCATCTAAGTAAGTAACAAGGACTAATAACTAACTGATTTTAGGCATACCTCTGGTATTCGATTGTATTTTTTTTTTTTTTTTTAATAAAAGATTTGCAACTTACAGTTTTCAGTTCAACACTGAGGCAAATATTAGTGTTTTTCCCAACTATCTGTTCTAAGCTATTTTATTTTGATATTCCAATTTAATTATACAATTACACCTAGCTAATGATAGATAGGCTTGATATTTAAAATAAATTAACTTTTGAAAGTATTTTACATCATCACCTTAAACATAAAATTACTTTTGATATTGATCTGATGCTCATCCTATATTGAAACCTTCAGAATATGCAGAGCAAAACAGCACCTTTCACACATATTTGTAAGAGTTTTAAAAATATATTTTTACAAAATTCAGAACATTCAATAATGATGTTCTTATTTAATAAAATTAATATATTTCAGCTAATTATATCACATGAAAGACGTTTAAAAAAACTTTCAAATGGACTCAATTTTATTGTTCTAGCTTGATCAGAATACAATTTGTGAAAAAATCAACATCATTCTGCAAGTTAAAAATTCCTGTGTCTTATATTTTTGAGCACCTATTACTCAGTAAACTTTCATCAGAAAAATGTGAAAAAAATGTTTTGTGTTACTTTTTATGAATACTACATACAAATTTAATTTCAAATAAATCTAAGAGGGTCAGGTTGTAGCACTTATTGATTTGATATGGAATAATACATTAGTGTTTAATTTTCTGTTGACAATGAGGTCCTTAAAGACAAAGAGACCACAAACTTGGACTGGGGAAGAAAATAGGCCATGCCCTTTGAAAGGAACCATCTCAGCATTTGCCATAAGTGATTTGTGTAAATAATGGATAATCTAAATCTGGATGATGCATTTGATCTGAACCATCATTTTCCTAATTACACATATAGTTCTTGTTGCTTGTGTTTCATAGCTGTCATAAATCATAGAAAGGATACTTGTAATATCTCAAGTTAGTATACAAATTATGTTTTATTGTAGGACTGCTTTCAGTCAGAGACCGTTTTCCAGTACAAATTTTAATTAGTGACAGGAGCTGCATAAAACAAATGATCATTTTATTGTACATGTGTAACTCCTGCAAATAACAAAAAAATTTACTGATAAATGGTCTCAGACCGAACCCAGTCATACCATAAAAAATAATTTGTACAGCAGCTTCACATGAAAGTGGTTTCTACAAGTACAATGTTTTATCACCGTGTCCCCTCACTTGATTTTAAGTGACTGCATTTTGTGCAGTATTTTCTTTTTCTGTAAGTAGTGAAACATTACCCTGGAAATTTTGCAAAGCTGTCATCCACAACTGTCATATACTCTTCATTGATCCCAAAATATTTTCCATGCAAAATTACTGCCTCTGTGGAAATATTAGAAGTGAAAGGGTGCCAAATATTGTGAATACAACGTTCCAGCATTTTGTTCTTCAAATCCTTCAATTTTCACATTGCAAAAGTACTTTACGAAGAAGGCCTGATATGAGAGGGAAACATAGGAACTGGATCGCATAGGTTACACTATTGACATACATGAAATTGCATTTCCCCATTTCAGTACTGAGCTGGATATAACTGTTATCAATTTTATCAGTTGCATTATTGTTCCTTCCCCTTGCTGAAACTGTTCACAACACTCAGAATAATTTTTCAAGGAACTGTATAGTATGGTTTCACTGTTACAGACAGTGAAGCCATTGAGTGTCAACTTTTGTTCAAATGTGTGCAAGCACACTGCTCAAAGATGTAAGTGTTGAAAAATATCCCAAGTTTCCTGTGTAAATCAAGACACTTATCTATGTGGTTCTTTGCATTTCTGTTCACTGTAGTGGCATATTATTAACTGGCATAAACAAATAAGTGAAAAGCCTCTTACTGTGTTACACTGACCTACTGCAAAACACAAGAGCTAATTGATCCATCAGACCTGAGTGGGAAAAAAATGAAAAGTAAAGTGCAAAAGCAAAGCCCACAAACAAAGCAAGAACCAATAAGGCCTGTGGTCAGCTGATAGTAAACACTGGGTATCATTGATTGAAAACTGTTGTAGCTTCATTGTGATGGTGACATTCCAATGTTTGCTGTGGGAAGCCCGGTGGGGTCATGCTTATGGGGTGGAATGTCCAGCAGCACCACTCTTCTCAGACAAGTGGAAATACGTCTTCCAGTTCTACAATGCTGGAGTTACAGATACATGAAGTCCCAGATTCACTTTGCCATCCATACTCGCCTTTGAAAATTTACAAAGAAAGTTTGTAATTTATGAGTCGTGCTGACCCTCTCATTCGCTGAATGTGTGTATGCCAGCCTTCTCCAATTCCTTAATTGTATATACACTAACCAGTTGTCAGTTGACTACATGCTCCCTGGAGGAAGATACTGACATCTCTGACTTTGCACTTATCTAAAGTTGTGTCAAATTTTCATTTCACGTATGAAATTCTAACCTTGTTGTTAATCAGTCTATGTCAGTGTGTAGTGCTCATGTAAGTTGTTGACTGTATAAATCATATCTTGTCTACCTTTTCAGATTTTCGAATTGTCTTACCACACCAGTATTACATACCAGTCAACAAATGGAATACTGGACACCATGTCATCATTTTCGGTAATGTTATTTCATGACTTGCAATTAGCTGTTAAAAATAACTTTGAGTTTTTGACCTGTTGTTGTGGTCTTCAGTCCTTAGACTGGTTTGATGCAGCTCTCCATGCTACTCTATCCTGTGCAAGCTTCTTCATCTCCCAGTACTTACTGCAACCTTCAGCCTTCTGAATCTGCTTAGTGTATTCATCTGTTGGTCTCCCTCTACGATTTTTACCCTCCACGCTGCCCTCCAATGCTAAATTTGTGATCCCTTGATGCCTCAGAACATGCCCTACCAACCGGTCCCTTCTTCTTGTCAAGTTGTGCCACAAACTCCTCTTCTCCCCTACTCTATTCAATACCTCCTCATTAGTTACGTGATCTAACCATCTAATCTTCAGCATTCTTCTGTAGCACCACATTTCAAAAGCTTCAATTCTCTTCTTGTCCAAACTATTCATCGTCCATGTTTCACTTCCATACATGGCTACACTCCATACAAATACCTATTTGACCTATTGCAGTGAATATGCAGGTTTCTTGTTTGTAAGTATGTGTCTATTAATGCTATATTTGTGACGGTATGCACTGGTGCACCATATTGGGACCTCAGATGAAAAAACGTCAGAGCTGCAGATTTTGAAATGTGGTACAATAAACTTTTGCTACAGTTGAAGTGTTGTAGGCTAAAACAAATGTTGTATTCACACTTTTAAAATGCTCAGAAAATCGTTAATATAATATTTTAAAAGGTCTAAATTTCAAAAACACCCCCTGGAAGGTCACAACACTGGAACCTAACGTTGTACGAATCAATCACTGGTGTCTACTACCCCATGCCAGAAAAAGTAGTAGCAGCTCGTAGGTGTGTGGGGTTGTTTTGGTGCTACAGTCTAAGCTGCTAACACTGGCCCACTTACCACGTAAAAATGATACAACTGACGTTTGCTGTTAGAACTTGGGCATTTGTGTTACACATGCTCCTTGTGCCTCTCCCCTTTCTCAGCGCACACCTTGTGGAGAGGCCGTCTGCAGCTTCCAGATGAAAGTGTGTGTGAATGAGCAGATTATTTTGGAAGGAAAGGTTTACATGTTTTGAGGTGACATTAAAGATTTTGTGACATTAAAGATTTTGTACAAGACGATATAAACATATGCTCCATTATTGAAAGCTCTTGGGTTTTCAGCCTAGTACCAGTGTTGAACTTCCAGTAAATGATGAGTATGACATTCACTGAAATCTGAAACCCAAGAGTGTTTCAGCAGCAATAAGTATATCTTGCGAAAGATTATACTCACCTATATAAGCTCAGTTGTCAATGATTTTCTAGATGCAGTTATTTGAACCTATCAGGGACAGAAGTGTTGTGAAGGAAGGCAAATTAAAAAACTATTGTCTGTGTTTTTTCTACATGTACATAAATACTCTGCAACCCACTGTGAAGTGAATGTTATAGGTATGACCATTTGACGGACCAAGCAGTCGCTTGGAATGAAAATTTGAGAGGGACGCCAGAGTTGCCCAAGTGCAAAACTTTTATACAGGGTGAATTATTAGTGAAATCTGGCACATGGAAGTACTAGATAATACACATAGAAGCAAAAATGGTCCAGAAAACATGGGGCCTCAAGCAACCCACTTGTGAGATAATTGTGGCTAGGCCTATATCGTTCTGAGCTCATCCTGACTACAGTATGGAATAGTGTCCTGGTTAGTATTTGAAAAGTGAATCATTCAATTAACTCTCCTCTAACTGAGCTTGTATTTCACCCAAGGCCTTCCTGAACAAAAAGTACAATACTATTTCAGCATATTACAAGCCACAATGTACTGTTCACTTGTAACTGTTAAAGGAGGTATGGTATTCAATGTGTTGTCCTTACATTTGGAGGTGATACTGCACTCGCCACTGCAGTCAGTTACAAAGTCTTTCACCACATCCCTTCAATGTCTCTTAAATCTTGACAAGACTGTAGACTTCACTTACAAGATGACCCCAAACAAAAATACAAAGGATTGAGTTCAGGCGACCTTGGAAGCTGAGGTACAGATTGCATTTTACTTATCCATCTAGGATAAGGTGACCATATTTTCTTGAACAAGAAAATGGGACATCTTAACTTTGTTCTAAATGGAAAAGAGACTGCATAAAATTGTTTTGCCATTAATACAAAGGTTTCAAAACTAATGATAAATAATCAATATGTAAATAATTTATAACTTACATATGTAGTAGCTCTGAATTCACTCCACCCAAATGATCCTCTACAGTTATTAGTGCAGGAGTCATTCCTCATTTATATTTTGCTGATGAGTTGATCTTCTTCAGTAAGTGCACTTCACCATTACACATTTTGTAAAAATTTACACAGCTGTGAGTAAAGATCACCATATTAATCAACATAGCTTTTATAGTCTGTACTGAATACGCATTCTTACCATTTGTCCACAAACCATTCATATGAGAAAACACTAATTGAGTGAGGACATTAGTTTTGGGTAAACAAAGAAGAAATTCTAATATTTTAAGAAAATTTGTATAAGGTCCATTGTTCGTATTACAAAGTAAAATAATTTCTATCCAACAGTCGCAAGGTGATATTTTTCCAGTATTCATTTTTCTAATATTTTCAGTGAAGTATATAGTTTGATATACACATACTTATCATACAATACATATTGTGTTTTACAGTTGAAGGTGCCATTTCGTGAATGAAATCTTCGGTCTTTTGTATATCCTTCCATTGATGTAATGTGTGAACAGTTACCCAACTGCAGTCTTGCAAACACTCCATGGATTCAAGCCACTTATTTAAATATTTAGTTGCAGTTTGATAAAATTTTGCAATCTCTGAGTATAATCCCTGATTTTCCAATTTACCAAGAGTTGATCTGACAGTTGATGTTATGAAAAAACTTCACCCTTGGAAACTAAATTTGATTTTATGTCATCTAATACACGTAATTACTTCAAAAACTGTAATTGTTTCACTCTCTACTCTTTGAACTGTAATGAGAAAAGTTGTTGCTTGGTTATGAAGAAAGTACATCCAGACAAGGATTTTCAAAGAATGATTTGATAACGAGTGGTCATTTATTTTGAGATTCAAAATATGATTTCAGAGGAACAAATATAGTCAGAAAAAGCTCGATCATAGGGAGTAAAGCAAGGCACCTAGCCTAAAACTTCATACTCCTGGTCTACAGATTTACAAAATTCTGCAAGATTCTCTACTCTTACAGTATGTACATAGAAATAAGAATATATTTTAGAAACAATGCCTTCAATATCAATACAATGGTCATCAGCAGCCATCTGGATAGCATTGTGGATTATTTGAGCATAACACCAACCCCACGTAAGTTTTGTGAAGATGTTATTGATGCCTGTTCCAAATACACCACCAAAATTGCAGTTCATATTACCTGCATAAAGAGTGATCATTTTTTCTTTTAAGTTATTATTTTCAAAACCTCACTTAAAAATGTTACTATAATTTCTGAAGTTTCTGCAGGCAATGATTTCAGATCCAACATTTTTTAAGTTTTTAACTTAAATCCCCTCAGTAGGATTAAAGCACCTAACAACCAAGGGAAATATTTCTACATTCTTATGGTTTGATGCACCTGTTATGCCATGCACCACCTCATGTTAATTTGCACATTATAGATGTAGGTGTACATTACTGAAATAACATTAGCTTTTTATAAATCAGATTCTAGTTGAGAAATGGCACATGCAATTAATACATTTAATGTAATTCCCTCAATTTTGCTATGGGCACAATTTAGGGTTGCCAGGTATTCTGTCTTTTCAGAATATCTATTTTTTTCTTTAATCTAATTTTTTCTTTCATCTAATTTTTTCTTTTGCTGGAGTCCCAAATAATCCATTTTTTCTTTAAGTTCTTGTTGATGCAAATACTTTCCTGAATTTCAGAAGAATTTTAAACACTGTGGAACCATAACGTGGCTGTTTGCAGGGATATATGTATAGTAAATGTTCATAGTGGTTACAGATATGAGGTGGTAACACAACCAATCACTTCTTGAGAATAAATCCTTATCGGCTAGCATCATACTGAGGTCTGTGCGCTTAGAGCAGGAATTTTGCCCACATTCTGCTTGAGACTTATCGGTACAGTGTGGCAGGCTTCCTGATTACGCATTGTGTTCAACTGCAGACATCTGTAGCAATCTAACAGTTATTGTACTACATACGATTTTATTTAATCATATTCCTTACTAAACACTACTAACACGTATGAACATAAACCTCCGTATAATGCACTTGTGAAAAACGTTGTTACCTCTGTTTGTCATTTCTGCCATAGACAGTGATCAGTTATGGGGGGTGGGGGGCAGGCATTGTGTGCAATGTACAAAATAGAGAGAGAGAGAGACACTTCGCCCTTTTCATTCTCGTCGCCTTGCAACAAAATTCAGTATATCTTCCTTTACGCACATCATGGACGGTGCCACACGCGCAGACTGCAGCAACCACAAGCCTTTGTTCCATAGCCTATTGTGATATATTCTCAAGAAGTGAATTGAAGATTTTGAAATTTAAACACACTCAAGTGTATCTGAAGATTTGGTAAAATAATCAAACAATGGAAAATCCAGGATGGATTGTAACAATATTATGAGAAGAAAAGTTGCTACTCACGAATAGCGGAGATGCTGAGTCACAGATAGGCACAACAAAAAGACTCACAATTAAAGCTTTCGGCCATTGGCCTTCGTCTACAATAGACATGCACACACACGACTGTAGTCTCAGGCAGCTGAAACCGCAGAGAGAGAGAGAGAGTGTGTGTGTGTGTGTGTGTGTGTGTGTGTGTGTGTGTGTGTGTGTGTGTGTGTGAAAACCGCTGGCTCCTACAAATCTGAATAACATTTTAGACATTTTAAGATGCTCGGAAAAAACATCATTTTTTTCCATTGGCAACAGACACATCAAATAAGGGCAACAGAAGAAAGTTTCCTGTTTGCATTCGCTATTTTGATTCGCTGAGTTTAATTGGAAATGCTGATGAAACCTCTTTTGGAGTGACTGATTAGTACACCTATACTAAGAAAACCAACGTGAGGTTCATGACACAGGGTATGTCCCATTGTACCAGTTACAAGGATTTCTTCTTGTTCCATTCGTGTATGGAGCGCGGGAAGAATGATTGATTGAATACGTCTGTGCATACAGTAATTATTCTAATCATATCATTACAGGCCCCATGTAAGCGATACATAGGGGGTTATGGTATATTCCTCGAGTCATCGTTTAAAGCCTGTTCGTGAAACTTTGTTAGTAGACTTTCTCGGAATAGTTTATGTCTGTCTTCAAATCTTTCAGCTCAGTACATTCAGTATCTCTGTGATACTATCCCACAGATTAAACAAACCTGTCTCTGCTCGTGCTGCCCTTCTCTGTATAAGTTCAATATCCCCTGTTGGTTCTATCTGGTACAGGTCCATTATACTTGGGCGATATTCTAGGATGTGTCATATGAGTGATATGTGAGCAATCTCCTTTGCATACTGATTGTGCATTTCCCTAGTATTCTACCAATAAACTGAAGTCTGCCACTTGCTTTACACACCATGAAACGTGTGATCATTGCATTTCAAATCTCTATGAAGTGTTACACCCATGTATTTGTATGCGTTAGCCGATTCCAGCTGTGACTCACTGATATCAGAGTCATAGGATAACATGTGTTTTTTGTTTTGTGAAGTGCAAAATTTTACATTTCCCAATATTTAAAGCAAATTGCCAATGAAACTTCCTGGCAGATAAAAACTGTGTGCCGGGCCGAGATTCGAACTGTGAGGACGGGGCGTGAGTCGTGCTTGGGTAGCTCAGTTGGCAGAGCACTTGCCCGCGAAAGGCAAAGGTCCCGAGTTTGAGTCTGGGCCCGGCACACAGTTTTAATCTGTCAGGAAGTTTCATATCAGCGCACACTCTGCTGCAGAGTGAAAATCTCATTCTGAAAATTGCCAATGTTTGCATCACTTTGAAATCTTATCAAGGTCTAACTGAATATTTACACAGCTTCTTTCAGATAGTATTTCATATAGATAACTGCATCGTCTGCAAAAACCCTGATTTATCTGTTAATATTGCCTGCAAGGTCATTAATATACAATATGAATGGCAAGGGTCCCAACACACTTCCTTGGGGCACACCCGAAGTCACTTATACGCCTGACGATACCTCTCCATCTAAGATAACGTGCTGCGTCCTCCCTACCAAAAAGTCCTCAACCTAGTCACAAATTTCACTTGAGACTACGTATGCTTGTACTTTTTCAATAAGAATATCTGTGGTACTAAGTCAAATGCTTTTCGTAAGTCAAGAAATACAGCGTCTACCTGATGGCCTTGATCCAAAGCTTTCAGTGTCATATGAGAAAAGTGCGCATTGGGTTTCACATGATCCATGTTTTTGAAATCCATGGTGGTTGGAATTAAGAGGTTATTCTGTTCAAGGTGCCTCATTATGTTTGAATTCAGAATATGTTCCAAGATTCTACAACAAATCGATGTCAAGGATATTGGAAATAGTTTTGTGTTTTACATCTACTAACCATCTTGTAGACGGGTGTGACGTCTGCCTTTTTCCAAGATTGAGCACGGTTTTTTGTTCAAGGGATCTACGATAGATTATAATTAGAAGTGGGGCTAATTCATCCGAAAATTCAGTGTATAATCTGACTGGTATTCCATCACGTGTTGGAGCTCTGATCAATTTTAACGATTTTACTTGTTTCTCAACACCACTGATACTAATACTTATTTCATTCATTTTTTCAGTGGTACAAAGATTAGATGGCCTCGGGCAAGTACAGAAAGGGTCAACAGCCTCAAAGGTGCGGGGCAAAGTCAGGACATGTGGGGACCAAGCAGCAATCGGTATTGTAATTATAAACTGTCAAAGCTGCAATGGTAAAGTGCCGGAACTTTAAGTGCTGGTAGAAAGCACCGAAGCTGAAATCGTTATAGGTATGGAAAAGAGATCAATTCTGATGAAATTATTACAAAGGCACAGACGGTGTTTAGAAAGGATAGATTGCATGCAACCGGTGGTGGCGTGTTTGTCGCTGTTAGTAGTAGTTTATCCTGTAGTGAAGTAGAAGTGGATAGTTCCTGTGAATTATTATGGGTGGAGGTTACACTTAACAACCGAGCTAGGTTAATAATTGGCTCCTTTTACCGACCTCCCGACTCAGCAGCATTAGTGGCAGAACAACTGAGAGAAAATCTGGAATACATTTCACATAAATTTTCTCAGCATGTTATAGTCTTAGGTGGAGATTTCAATTTACCAGATATAGACTGGGACACTCAGATGTTTAGGACGGGTGGTAGGGACAGAGCATCGAGTGACATTATACTGAGTGCACTATCCGAAAATTACCTCGAGCAATTAAACAGAGAACCGACTCGTGGAGATAACATCTTTGATCTACTGATAACAAACACCCGAACTTTTCGACTCTGTAAGCGCAGAACTGGGAATCAGTGATCATAAGGCCATTGCAGCATCCCTGAATATGGAAGTAAATAGGAATATGAAAAAAGGGAGGAAGATTTATCTGTTTAGCAAGAGTAATAGAAGGCAGACTTCAGACTACCTAACAGATCAAAACGAAATTTTCTGTTCCGACACTGACAATGTTGAGTGTTTACGGAAAAAGTTCAGGGCAATTGTAAAATGCGTTTTAGACAGTTACGTCCCGAGTAAAACTGTGAGGGACGGGAAAAACCCACCGTGGTTCAACAACAAAGTTAGGAAACTAATGCGAAAGCAAAGAGAGCTTCACTGCAAATTTAAACGCAGCCAAAAGCTCTCAGACAAACAGAAGCTAAACGATGTCAAAGTTAGCGTAAGGAGGGCTATGTGTGAAGCGTTTAGTGAATTCGAAAGTAAAATTCTGTGTACTGACTTTGCCACTGGTAGCAGTTACTTCTGTAAAATATCTGGGAGTATGCGTACGGAACGATTTGAAGTGGAATGATCATATAAAATTAATTGTTGGTAAGGCGGGTACCAGGTTGAGATTCATTGGGAGAGTCCTTAGAAAATGTAGTGCATCAACAAAGGAGGTGACATACAAAACATTCGTTCGACCTATACTTGAGTATTGCTCATCAGTGTGGGATCCGTACCGGATCAGGTTGACGGAGGAGATAGAGAAGATCCAAAGAAGAGGGGTGCGTTTCGTCACAGGGTTATTTGGTAACCGTGATAGCGTTACGGAGATGTTTAGCAAACTCAAGTGGCAGACTCTGCAAGAAAAGCGCTCTGCATTGCGGTGTAGTTTGCTGTCCAGGTTTCGAGAGGGTGCGTTTCTGGATGAGGTATCGAATATATTGCTTCCCCCTCCCGAGGAGATCACGAATGAAAAATTAGAGAGATTCGAGCACGCATGGAGGCTTTCCGGCAGTCGTTCTTCCCGCGACTGGAACAGGAAAGGGAGGTAATGACAGTGCCACGTAAAGTGCCCTCCGCCACACACCGTTGGGTGGCTTGCGGAGTATAAATGTAGATGTAGATGTGAAACTGGGGCAATTCTCCTGAATTTTCCTTTGTAAATGAGCATTTGAAAATGGAGTTATGCATTTCAGCTTTTGCTTGCTAGCCTCAGTTTCGGTCCCTGTCTCATTCACAAAGAACTGGACACTAACTTACGTGCCACTAACAGCCTTCACATACAACCAGAATTTCTTTGGGCTCTGTGAAAGATAACTTGACAATATTCTGCTGCAGTAGTCATTGAAGGCATCCCGCATTGCTCTCTTGGCAGCCAAACCTGTTTCGTTCAGCATCTTTCTATCTACAGCCCTACGCTTGTTTTACATCTATTCTGCGATAATCTATTTCTTTAGTAGTTTCTTTACAGTGACTGTATTCCATGGACGTTCCCTCCCTTTATGATTTGTTCTACTGGTTATATATCTGCCCAGTGCATGATCCACTGTTCTTTTAAACTTGAGCCATAGTTCCTCTACATGCTCCTTCCCTGTGCTGAAAGTTTGAAGTTCCTCATTGAGATATTTCACTATTGATTTTGTATCTATTTTACTGAACACATATATCTGTCTGGTTGTTTCGGTTGTCGTTTGTACGTTGGTAAACACTTGCTACAACTGCATCATGGTCACTGCTACCAGTTTCGATGTGGACCTCCTCAGAGAGATCAGGTCTATTTGTTGCTATTAGATATTACAGTCATAGGATACTATTTTTTTGTTTGTTTTTACATCTCTGGAAATTTAGAGCAAGTTACCAAGCGATGTGGAAAGCATACTTCGAAAGCTTATCAAGACCTGAATGAATATTCATGCAGCTTCTTTCAGACTTTTCTTCATTATAGTTAACTGCATCATCTGTAAAAAATCTCAGGTTACTATTAATCTTGTCTGCAAGGTCATTAATATACAACATGAACAGCAATGGTCCCAACACACTTTCCTGGGGCGCACCGTAAGTTACTTCTACGTTTGACGATGACTCTCCAGTCAAGATAACATACTGTATCCTCCCTAACAAATAGTCCTCAATCCAGTCAGAAACTTCATTTTATACCACACATGAGCCTACTTTTGACAATAAACATACATGTGGCACTGAGTCAAATGCTTTTGGGAAATCAGTAAGTCCTGCATCTACCTAACTGCCTCGATCCAAAGCTTCCAGTATGTCATGTTAGAAAAGTGCGAGTTGAGTTTTATATGATCGACGTTTGCTACTGCAAAGTTTAAGATATCTACAGGTTGTGTGTGAATAACGTTTCTTTCATACAGTGCTAGTGCAAGCGTTAATTTTAGCATAAATAAATCTGTTTTTCATTCACTTCTCAATAAGAATAAAAGTATTATAAAGGCGTATTGCACTAATTATACACTTCACAATGCAATTAAGAACGCGACTGATGAATTAGACAGCGATGTGGAAAGCATAGTTCTAAAGATTTCTAATCATTTTACCGTTTCTGGAAGACGAAGAGAGGAACTGAAATCTTTTTTCCAGCTCGTGGAACTGGAATGTTCTCACAAGATGGTTTCCTTTGACTACAGCTGAAAGCAGGATCCTTGTGAACTGGGATGCCATCAAGAACTTTTTCCAAAGTATTGGTCTTGAAGACCTCTAAACAAATGTATCTTCTGACTGATAAGCTAAAACAGAGGCAGAAGTATGATTTTTATGGTTGCGAGGCAAATGAACGACTTGATGGCTTATCTCCCTACCGAAAAAAAGTTTCAGCAGACTTCAACGGCTTTTGCTGTATTTTACTTCATTATCTGGAAAAGAGATATGATATTACCGCCAATAATCGATATACTTGCTTATCTGGTTTTTCCATGGAGAATGAAATTAAATTTAAAGACTTTAAAACTGCAGTGGAAATTCTTAACCTGAGAGATCACATTTGTACTGACAGCTTGTATGTGAAGAATTCTCTGAATGGAAGTCTAACTTACCTGAAAATGTGAACAAAGACGCTAGTGATGTAACGACGTGATTAAGTATCTTCTCAGCTGTACCAGAACATAATGTACCGAATATCTGTAAGTTAGTGGGATTCTTGTTCACTATACTAGGATCTAATGCTTTAGTGGAAAGTGCGTTCTCACCAATGAATAATTAATGGAATGAAACAAAAAATCGATATAGTACAGAACTGATTGAAGCAGAGCTCCAAATTTTGGCGAACTGATGGTATTCATCATTTTTTAAAAATTTCGTCCTTTAGATGTTGTCCTCCCGTGCGAATACATTCGTGAAATCTGCTGTTGAGATTCCTCATTGACTGTTGCAACTCTCAGTTGGGATATTGTGAATTGCATCCCGAATTATCTGTTTTAACTCGTCCAGGGTTCTTGGTCGAGTCGTGTAGACATTGCTCTTGAGGTAGCCTCACAAGAAGAAAAATCGCAAACGGATAAATCTGGCGATCTAGGAGGCCAGGGAATGTTACCGAATCGTGAGATCACACGGTTGCCAAACAATTCTCACTCACATGCCATTGATTGCCGTGCAGTGTGTGATGTCGCCCCGTCCTGTTGAAACCTGGCTTCTTGAACGTTTGGAAAGTTGTTCAAAGCATGTGTAACGAAAGTTTGTAA
This sequence comes from Schistocerca serialis cubense, assembly GCF_023864345.2. NCBI lineage: Eukaryota > Metazoa > Arthropoda > Insecta > Orthoptera > Acrididae > Schistocerca > Schistocerca serialis. Next base: position 766,443,172 of record NC_064638.1, read on the forward strand.
CATCTCCACGTAGCGATCGGCGTTGACAGTTATTGTTTTTCCTTGTTCATTCGCGAAAAAATATGGTCTGATAAAGCCATGTGATGAAACACCACACCATTCTGTCAGTTTACTAGCGTGTAAAGGGCACTAATGAACGATTTTATAGTTTGTGTTTGACCAGTAACGGTATTTCTGTTTATTCACATAACCTTTGACATGAAAATGTGCTACATCTGACATCCACAACTTGTTTAGAAATTCATCGTCATTGTTTATTTTGTCATCATTTGTTGACAGAATCCTAATCAGAACCCGTAATCGTTGTCCTTCAATTGTTGCACCATCTGTAATCTGTACCGATGACATTTTAAATCATGATGAAGAATTCTGTGAACACTCTCCCGGGACATTCCAACCACTGCTGCATGCTTACGAATTGAACGCCAGGGGCTCCGTAAGACAGACTCACTGAAAAAACGCACTCTCCTTGGTCGCCCTGTTTGTTTTCTTCTTGAGGGCAGATCTAGTCTCTTCAAAGTTGTTAATCCAACATTTTATCGTGTGTTTCAGTGGGACGGCATCATGACGTCCTAAATTATAAAAACGTCGAAAGTCCATTTGTGCCGCTACCAAACTATCATTGTTTTTATAAAACAGTTTTATGGCTAACGCACGCTGTTATCCGTTCCACTGATCCATGATTACTGAAATGGTGGACTGTTTACTAGCCAACTGTAACGAACCCGCAGTGCTACCACTTGCCCATGGCTGCCACTACTCATTTAAAACATTCCCGTTATTCTGTGTCACTCTGTATGTGGAAACATTTAGTATATACTCACTTTTATCTCTCAAAGAAACTAGAAAATTCGGAAATACTGCGGTTTTATCCCCTCCAAAAACGGAGTAGCTTCGAAAATGCTCCGTTTTTTCCCCTAAAAAAATGTGGCAACCCTAACTCACAACTAAATTGTGAATCAAAAGTGTGTTGGAGAAGTTTAGGAGTACGGTCCATTGAATTGAAAGATTAGTTGTGGACAGTATGGTAAGCGTACTTTCCGTCAACAGCTTCTAATAATATCTCCAAAACTTTCACTTTTTGAAAAAAATCTTCAGTACGGAGCTAGAAGCCACTGGCACCATTCTTTTATGATTTTCACTATTTATGTGCTGCGATATATGCGATCTTCCCCATGGCTTGTACTGCAAGAAGGTGCACACTTACTGCATCGAACATCGTAGAATTTTAAAAAAAGTGTAGTATATGGGTATCGCTTTGTATCCACTATTAAAAACACACTCCCTTTACGGCGGTAGCATGTTATTAATTTCAAGTGTTTTAGCACTCGCAATTTACAAAAGATCACAATATTTTATTACTTCGTAAATGTAGAACACAGTACTATCTTCTACCAAAGTCACAACTGTAATGAATTTCCTTTGGCTCGCACTGTAGCATATGCGCTTACTTTTCTGTATTGTTGGCGGCATTCGTATCAAACACGAGTGCAGAGCGGCACAGTTCAATTATTGTCTGCAACCGTACTTTTTCGAGGGAGTTCTCCACACAGTTTCGGGTGTATCTGTATCGTAGACCCGTACTATAAACAACGCTTGGCTTTGTCAGTTGTTAATATCATTAAATTTTTTCATCAAACTGTTTGCAAAACAGGACATTTTGAGTATGAGAACTATAATTAAACAGCGTCTTTTGGCGATAAGACAGTGCCACAAAGAGGAACATTTTGGCGTCTCGTTCTACCTTGAAAACAAAATGGAAAAAAAGAGTGGGGCGAGGGGAGGGGTTACTGTCCCGGCGTATATGGGAGTCTGGTCACATTAATTTTGGACCATATTGGCTCATTTAATTTCATCTTATATCCGCTGGAAAATGTGCCTGCGCCCCTTCATAAAAGTACAACATACTTCAAATTCGATTTTACTAAATAGTGCAGTATCTCACTCCGAAGTCAGTCGTTGGCGGCTCGTAAATACTCATTCGCAATTGTCTCGCAAACAGGCTCGCGTGTAGACGTTTTTGCTACTGTTATCATACACAAGACTACCACAGTGTCAGTTTTTGCTTTTAATTGTGATCCGCCCTGTATATAAAATAAAAAATTTTCTCGCCATAAGCTATGAAAGAACTCGGGAATTACCGTAAATGGAAATGAATTGTTTCTTCTCTTTACAGGTAGCACAGGGATAAAATTCAGAAATTTATTTCTGTTACTTAGGAGTGTCTTTGTAGTACTAATTTTAAAAGATCAACAACGAACCCGCGAACACTATCACTGGATCTGAATTTATTTTGGAAGTTCTTATAAAGAGCCCAAGGGGAGGAAATTAATGAATGTGGATGGGGGCGGGGACGGGTGAGGGGAATGCCAAATAATAGTCCATTCTGCTGCAGAAAAGTGTTTTCGAATCGGCCACGGGTGTAGGGTACAGAGGACGGCGGCGTCTATTCGCCATCACCTATGTTTAAAAAACAAAAAATGTGCGTGAAATCTTATGGGACTTAATGTGCGTGAAATCTTATGGGACTTAACTGTTAAGGTCATCAGTCCCTTAGATTACACACTACTTCACCTAAATTATCCTAAGGACAAACACACACACCCATGCCCGAGGGAGGACTCGAGCCTCCGCCGGGACCAGCCGCCATCACCTATGTCGCGCACATTTATGGTATATATTTGGCCTGGCCGAGAATGAAAGTGACAAAAGTGGGAGCGATAGATGGCCAAGTGTTAAGAAGAAAAATAGCGTTTCTGGCCCGCCTGGCCGAGGCATGAGCCTTTTATGATTAGCGTAGTTCTCAGGCAGTGGACGGCGCAGCAGAAATAGTACAGAACCAGTCCGAGAGTCGTGCGGTTGATTCCCTATGCGGAAACTTTTTTCTTTACATTTTTTTACATTACTTACACTGAAATAATGCTCAATACATTGTCTATTACTATTTTCATAGGAGGCAAGTTTGGCGGATGAGCAAGTTGCAAAATATAGATACTTTTTTTAGTGATTTCCCAAAATCACCGCCCCCGCCCTCCCAAATGCACTCCCTTGTGCAACACTGCGATGTCAATTTTTGTCGTAATGTAAAGAATTTGATAAAAAATCTTCCAAATTTCTCTCATCGAGAGAGAAAAAGAAATCACTTCCCGAGAACTCTGCATCAAAATACATAACATAGCTAATATTTGGTGAAATGATGCGTTACGTGTGGTTTGCCGCTACAATGCGCTAGGAGAGAGAGAGAGAGAGAGAGAGAGAGAGAGAGAGAGAGAGAGAGAGAGAGAGAACCTCTTATGAATTTTAATTGTGTTTTTTACTGAAACTTTTAAAACCGACGTGTAACTGCAAAGATGCGGTGTTCATAGCATCCCAAGAAAATTACTGCTCTCCCTGTTTTTACGATGCACATCACCCCAGCACGCGTAAATCATCAACTGCAAAATAATAAAAGTATAAACGTATCTAATTTTGTATACGAATTTCTCGTGTACGGATTACAAAACCTCCCAGAAAATTTATTTGACGTTACAAATTTTCGTTTAAATTCCTTTTTCATGCCTTTAATGGGATATTAATAAATATATTATATTTAGCATAACCCTTGGCCATCTAGAGTCCCAATTTCTGTCAATTTCATTTCTAGCCAAGCCCTGCATATACGATATTGGACGAAATCGATGCTGACAAGTAGGCGCGGTCCCCTTTTAGTGTTGTATAACACATTAAGGTTTGTTCCCCTTCCAAGGAGCGCGGAGAGAATGACGGCTTAAACGTCTTTCCTCTTGACAACTCACTTTTAAAAATGATCATATTGTACTGCCGATCGGAGCAAAAGTAACGACTTGTTTGCCATCCTGACAGTTTCTAATAGCAGTAATAGAGTGTCTGTTTATAATATGTAGCCGTTTCCTCCTAAAACAGTGAGTGTTGATTTGAAAAATGAAATTACTACACCGACCTCAGACTATTGTAGGTTGTTATCCGTACACGCAATGCCTGCGCATGATGTCTGCTGTAATCGCAAGTGATGCGATTTCAAGGTGACGCGAGGATACGCCGCTGGAGTCGCATTCATGCGGAAAGAGATTCATATCCCGTTCAGACCATTCGGTTTTAGGTTTTGCCGTGGTTTGCGTAAATCGTTTCAGGCAAATGCTGGTGTGGGTCCTTCGATAAGGTTATCACCTGGCTCGCTGCCTTACTCTTGCCCCTCTGCGTTATACTCCTTCTCTTGACGCCGACGTTAACAGGACGTTAAACTGCAGCCTGATTGCACGTTCCCGGAATTGTTAAGTCCTCGAGGCTGTCCACAAAAGTGTCATCTTTTCCATATCTTTCTGTACGCAAATAGCTCACGCCTCAGTAAACACCTCGCACTCCAAACCGAATAACCTGATTAGCAGCATCTAGTAGTAAGAAGCTCTCGTAGTAGCTAAGATTTCTGCACATAGCAGCAAACGGTTCTCCGCTAGTGTCAAACAGTAGCTTCCGATACTCATAGAAAATTTTACGATAGTTATTTCGCATTTCACTGACAGTTTATTTCGTGCAGGCTTCGTCACTATAAATAAACATATAGTCTTCTGATGCTCTCTGGCCTCAGTAACGTTGTTTTTTGCCGCTGTAATATTTTCGTTAGCCACAAATAATCCTCTCTAGTCAGTTCCAAAATTAGTTCGCACTAGACAACTGTATTTATTAGACCACCGCGGGAGTCCCAGTGGCCTCAATAACTTGTGCCTGTGTTCTGAATTACCTTGTTGTTTGAGGAGCTGCC